>NW_026943034.1:352500-609677 GCF_024139115.2 Armigeres subalbatus
TTGCACGGTAGTTCCATTAAATTTCACCAAACTGGGGATGCCGTTGTCATTCTTCCTCTTTTTGATGTAGTTCCAGAAACGGGAAGGACTCTCCTTCACAGAAGCTTGAACGTTGTGCACATAGTTTTCGTTGGCAGCAGAAAGAATTGCTGAAAACGAAGTCTGTCCTTGTCAGAAACGATCTTTGTTACGAAGTATCGGCTACGCAGCTTGCGGAAATTGTTGCGAAGGTTACGTAGCTCAGGAGTCCACCATGTTTGAAATCAGACTTTGAGGCTCGCTTCTTCCGAGGAACGTGTGTGTTGATAACTTTAAAGTGAAGTTCGTAGAGGGCCGATAGCATTCCGTCCACTGTATCAGACCGCTGAGAGGATGTCCAATCGATGCCGTCAAAAGTAGAATTAATCTGATCGAAGTTGTATGCCGAATAGTCATATATATGTAAAACAGTCTACGTCGTCAGGTAATGCTGGCATGAACATTCTCGTCAAGAAGTACGATGATTGGTTTATGGTGAATATCAATAGGCAGTAGCGGAGACGTTGGCACAATTATATCAACGATCTCAGGGAGAGTTGTGAATATAAGATTGAGAAGTCTTCCATTTATGTTTACAACATGGTTAATTTGCCTCAAGCCATTGGTAAACATTGCTTCCGTGAAGTTCAGCTCAGTGTCAGTGGAAACGTTGGAAGGGACGTACCCGTTGATATCAACATCGAAATTCCAGCGCAAAGATGGAAGGTTATAGTCACCAATCGATAGAACTATATCAGACTCAGAGGAATTGTCTGCTATGGAACGTACAGCATTCGCATGAGCAACGTATAACTGCATACTAGAGTTTGGCGGAAGATACACAGCAATAACGAAAAGCGAACGAGGCTTCGACTTAATGTGGACTGCGATTTGTTCCAGTTCAACCGAGTTGGCTAACGATACACATTCACTTTCCAGTGAATTTCTGACTGCGACTAAAACGCCACCACCTCGTGAATGATGACTATTTACTTAAATCGTTGCGAGCACAACGGAAAAAAATGTAATCAGAAGAAATTTCGTTACTTTTGATATCTGCTCGTAGCCACGTTTCCGTGGAAACGAGCACGTCATAGTCACAGCTGGATAACGCCAAACGAAGCTGACTGATTTTTGTGCGCAACCCTCTCACGTTCTGGTTATAGTAAACAGACATCGTGTGGTTTGAGGAATGCCGAGCGCTGGTAGGCGTAACTGTCAGAGGCGGTGAATCGTGGTTTGGTGGCCTGCTTGCTGAGACGATATACGGAGCGGCCTGAAGTTCACCAATCACACTGCTACTGGAATCACGTGAGATGTCAGGCAGTGAGCCGATCCTACTAGGAGTGTACTTGCCTAAAGATGGTTGCCGGAAGACCCTCTTTCCTGATTCATACACAGGACCGTGACGACTGTTGAACGTAGACTGGAACGGCTCGACTGTGATGAGCGTATAAGGGTCTTCTCACGGCTAGCGGCAAGTGTGCGTCCCGTTGTCCATTTGCGGGCAGATATGCATCTCGGTGATGTGTTTGTCAGTTCGTGATCGGTATAAAGCGTGGCGAAGTTAGACGTCAAATTAACAGTTTCAACTGATTGCTATGTTGAAAAATCTATGCGTTGGCGAGCGGACTGGAGGCGCTTGCGAGCGGAGTGACACACGTCGATTAGTTCATCGTATGGTGAGCTGCAACTAGTATTCAGCAGGTGGCAATTGATACATTTTACGAAATCAAAATCACATTCACTAACTTGATGAGCCTCAGCACATTTCGGACAGCATGCGATTTTCTTGTAATGAACAGCTTTGTATCCGTACTCGGAACAATTGAAGCAGCGCATGACATCAGTTGCTTCGATCACTCTACAGCGTTCCCAACCAATGTTCACTCGTTGCCTGTTGATGAGATCCTCAAATCCACGGGCATCGGTCTCTAATGTAGCTGTCATGGATCGCGCGTCATTTTTGCTCATTCGGATTAGCTTTAGATCATGGTTACCCATTCCGTGGTTCTGTTTCTTCCTGCAGTATTTTTTTCCATTTTTGCCATTTCTGCAATACCCGTGAGGCTAGACAGGCATCACACACAAATACAGCCTTTTTTATCTTCTGCAGAAGTTGTATCTCCTCTGCTGCATGCTGACGCGCCCGGCAAGCAGTGAACGTGTATAGATAACCTACATCGCCCGAAGCATTCGATGCTAGACCTGTGCGCCGATCTACTTTGAGCCGGCGGCGGCGTGAGTGCAATTTTCTAACGGCGGCGGCGGTTTGTCCGGCGCCACGCCGTGGTTGCTCTCGGCGGCGACGGCGGCGGCTCGGATCGGCGCGGTACAAAATTATCAACTTCTCGTTGGTGGATGAAATAAATGCCTTTGTTAAATATTTGCGTTTCTCGTGCCCTTTTCGCAATAAGTTTTATTTATATTGTACAAACGCTGCCAAGTATTCCTTCAGGAATACCATGAGAAGAATCACCTAAGGTTCCTTCAAAAAAATTTCAAACTTTACGGTCTCCCTCAGTGATTTCTCCAGAAATTTGTCATGAATTTTCTTCATGAATTCTTCAATAGTTCGTCCAGAAGGGTGTGTAATTCCTAGTGAGAACACTAGCAAAAATTCTGAACTGTGGCTTCTTTTTTGGTATTTCCCTATCCCTATGAGTATAGTCGTGTTAGTTTTATGACACAGGAATGCATAAATGGTGAGTCTACTTAGAGACGTAACAATTAACTGTGGAAGTGCTTAATAAACATTAAACTGCGACACGGAAATTTCCGAATGGGAGATGTAATGCCCCAAAAAGTGCTGATGATAGAATTCCTGCAGGGCATACGTGAGAATCCTACAGTAAGTTTCAGGAATTTTTCCTTGTATTTCTTATCCAGAAAATCTAAGACACCTATTATTATTCCTCAAAACTTCAGGATAAGGGAATCCCCAAAACTCCTAGATAAGGAATGCTTGGAATGAATTAAAAATCTGGGAGGGTAAAACCCCCCAAAATTCTTGGATAAGAGTCTTACAGTAATTCTTGTGTAAGGATCTTTTAGAAGTCACGCCAAAGGAATTTTCTATTTTCCATAGAAGAAAATTTCTTCATTATTCGTGAGGGAAAACATCCCCAGAGTTACCAGAGAGAAGAATTATCTGGTCTATGGCGAGTAATTCGCTAGGAACATAGGAGGACATAATTTTCTAAATTCCTGAAGGAGAAA
The DNA here is from genome assembly GCF_024139115.2 of Armigeres subalbatus. NCBI lineage: Eukaryota > Metazoa > Arthropoda > Insecta > Diptera > Culicidae > Armigeres > Armigeres subalbatus. The sequence continues at coordinate 355,738 of NW_026943034.1, forward strand.
TTACTATTAATTTCTGGGGAAGGGATTTCTCTAAATTCGAGCGAGAGGGATTTTGGAGAAGGCATTCCTAAAAATTTCTTAATGAGAATTCCAGAAAATTTACTTGTAGGATGAAATTCCCCGAGTTTCTGAAGAAGACATTACCCAACAATTCTAAAGCAGGAATATTTCACAATTCTTGTATGTTAGGAATACTTGGGTTAAGTTGAGAAGGTAGGCTGCAGTTTAGAATTCCTGAGAAAGAATTTGTACGGAATTCAAGAAAAAATCCAGTCTGGACCAAATTTCACAAAAATTCTTGGAGCAAAAAATCTCCTTAATTTCTGAAGGGGTACAGGGCACATCCTCAGAACTTATAATTTCTTAGGTAGAAAAAAACCTTGTATGCTTGTAATATGAGTTTCCAAGAATTCATGAAGAAGGAGTTCCACAGAAATCCTGAAGGAAGGATTGCAGAGAATTAAAGAAAAAGTGGTTTCCAAAATTCTCAATGGGGCAATTTCTCAAAATTCTTTGAGTTCAAATTCTTCAGAGTTCCTGTGACAAGACTCGCTGATGGCGGAGTTTTCAGAAATGAGTTTTCCAGAATTCTGAGAGAAGAAATTTTTCAGAAAAATGGTGCTAAGAGCACTGTCTGGTTTGGTGCCAGTTAATTTAAAAAGGTGTTCGCTAATATTTCTAACTATTTTTTTGTGAAATGGCTCAATGGTGGTTTTTGCCAGAAATGCTACCATATCCGGTGAATCAGTGGCGTAGCGAGAAAATTTTGTTTTTTGGGGGGGTTCCATCTAACAACTGAGGGGCGCAAAGGTGTGTAAGTCACAAAAAGTTAATTTTGAGAAAAATGGGTGCAAAGTCCTTCAATATTTTTTCGCTTCATACAAATTGTATGAAAATTCAAAAAATCACCTATTTTCTGTAAATTTTATATTTTTTCTAAACATTGTACAAACTATGTCAAGACATTGCCGCAAAAAATAAAAGCATTTTTTGCTATAGTAACACAATGTTGACCAAAATGACACTTACACCCCTCTGTTTCTAACCCAGTCCACTGAGAGTTACGATTCTGCTCGACATAATGACCTCTGTCGTTAAAATACAATGACTTGAATCTTACGGTTTCCTAAGCTACTTTCGGGCAAATAGAATAATAAACACAACGTATGATCTCCAACTTTCACGAATAATTAGAAAGGACTCGTCCTTATCGACATAGAATAAAAATGGATATTCCTTCAACATTTATTGCATTCCAGTTCATATAACAATTCCCTGAAGTATATGTCTACTCATTGAGAGCTGCAAGCTTTTTAAATCGTTTATGCTGAATGTGTTGCGTAGAATTGAATTGGATGAGCGTCCAAGAATTCCCTGGAGTTTAGGCCTTATGGTCTGCACGTGTATCCTAACGGAAACGGATGTTATCTGTTTTTGAAAATTGACAATTTGCCTTGTAATCTGTAGAACCAAATTAGATATGCCCTCAAAAAGTATATATTATTCCAGGTCCATTCCATTATAGCATTGAATCAAATAGCAATACTGAGCTGCGAGGTGGTAATGTCCCAGTGAGATATGTAATGCTAATGAGAAGATCGCTAACCGCATGTTCATTTCTGAAAGGATTATTATCATTAATATCTTTATTTAAGAGGCTTTCAGCCCTTGGCTGGCTTACCTCTGAAACTTTCTGAAAGTAGCAAATAGATCTTTCGGTATGCGTATTGATCTTGAGACATGTACTCCAATTCTAGAAAATCTTGAGTGACTTGGAATGGAAAAGGCATTCAATTGACCTTCATATGTGTGTCGTTTTTATTGCTCTAGTCGATTATTTGACTTATTTAAGGTCAACTTTTCCAAAAAATTCAAATTTTTCAAATCCTTTAACTAATTTAAAAATCAAAAACAAAACATGGAAAAGTGCTGCACGGAAGAACCTGAAAAATTGAACTTCTTGGATTATCTGTAATGAAACATATGTTGAAAATATGTCCAATTTGGTTCAAGATCGGCCAAATATAAAGCCAAATTTGATAACAGCATTTTTTCGATTATTGTTTTAATTTTTTTAAATAGTTGGAATCGTAAGAAAATGATTCTTTGGGAAATATAATTTGGTGTTAATGATTACGAAGAACATGTTCCATATCTAAAAGGATCTAATAGATCTTTCGTTACTCGTATTGACTGTAAGGCCTGTAATCCAATTCTTGGACTTCTTGGATTCCTTGGAATGAAACATGCATTCAATTCAAAGCATGCATTCAATTTGATTCAAATGATCACTAAGAGCATGTTTTATTTCTAAAAGGAGCTAACAGCGTTATGCGTATAGACCTTAAGTCCTATACTTCAGGGAATTATTGGGTTACCTGGAATGAAACATAAGCTTAAGGAATGTCCAATTTGATTCATGAATCGTTAGGAATATTGATATAAGGTCAGCTGGAAGCATGTTCCATACCAAAAGGCCGAAATTTTTTAGTTTACGCGTGGAAGTGTGGAAGCCTAAGCTCCAGGGAATTCTTGAAAGACCTGAAACATTTGGCTTCAACTAATGGACGTAGTGGTGACTTGCCCCAAAAGAAATCCAATTTAAGTCTTTGGATTGCCATAATATTGTATCATATTTAAAAGAATCCAAAGATCCATGAATTAAGTGAAAAACAAGTGATACGAACAAAAATTCTTTTTTCATTATATTCATTACGTCCTCTCAATAAGTGACGTAGAAAGAGGTTTGATGTACAAGTTTTTTCAGCGGCGCAGCCGAAATTTTTCAAACGTATAAGGGTTTGAACAGTATTTTTCTTCTAAAAAATTGAAGGAGGGATATGAATCCCCAAGACCAAATTATTTCACCGGCGCGCCTGAAATTCACCGGCGGCTCGGTCAAAAAAATGGAAGCGGCGCGCCGGTCAAATATGGTGGCGGCGGCGGCGCCAAAAAATCGTCGGCGGCCGCGGCGCGGCGCGGCGGCGCACAGCTCTATTCGATGCAAGCGTTTTGATCCTCTACAGGCAAAGCACACTGAGCGCACGGCTGAAAACAGAAGCGCCGCTCTCTACACCATCCATCCCGTGGGCATCATGCCCGGGCAAGAGCAGCTAATGCACAACAAAAACACTGGCTAATGATGATTGAAACAAACAAAAATTCTTCTGAATTACTCGATTTGTATTGAGTTAGACGCGGATTACGTTCACATCACACTAAAACGGTGTGTGATAACACAATCACACATCATCACGTGAAAGTCTCGCTAATGAAGACAAAAAAACACATCTTCAAATAAATGCGCAACTATTTAGTGTTCTCCACCTAACACCATGACTTAGGATTTGCAGACCATCCGAAGACTGCGTGGCTGGCAACGTACAGCCATGGACCGGGTTCAGTGGAGAAGACACAGGCCACTCCGGACTTAGTCTGAGAAATAATCATAATAAGTTTATATTCGACAGGGAATTTTGCAATAAGTTTAAGAAGCAATAAGTGAAAAGAAGGACCAATGCAGTTATCATTGCAATTTTAGCATTAATATCGAAAAGTGGACAAATCGGGGATTTTTTAATATGTACTTAAAACATTTACTTAATTTTATGAATAACTAGCAGACCCGACGAACTTCGTTTCGTCTAAAATTGATTTATTCTCTGCTTGATTCTCGAGTTATGCAGAAATTTCTGTTTCATTTGTATGGGAGCCCCCCTTTTCAAAGGAGGGAGAGGTATCGAACTAACTTAAGAACCTTCCCCGGCCCCAAAAACCTCTGCATACAAATTTTCACGCCGATCGGTTCAGTCGTTTCAGAATCTATAAGGTTCAGACAGGCTTTCCGGGTTCTGATTATGAAAAACGGCAGCCCGACTCCTCGCGCTCAATAAGTGACGGGACGGGCTTCCCTCCAAGCCCCATTTTTCTCATTTTTTGAGATTTGTGCAAACGTAAGAACTGTATTACACACACAAAACGCGACGTGATACTGGACACTACGACGCTACGACTACGATACGCTACCACTACGACTACGACGCACTTTCAGTGAATGAATATTGATGAGCTTACAACGAGCTACATATGGTGGCAATGGAAATTCGGTCCACCCTAACTTTCGTAGTGCATATAATAATAGTAGTTTGTGCAACTAATTGCAAAAAGATGATTTTTTCAGCACGAGTACAGCAGGCTTGCCGAGTTGGATAAATACTACGAGTGCTGAAAAAATCGAGTTTTGCAACGAGCTGCACACGCTATTTTTTGCAATAACGAAAAATGGGCTTTAAAATGATAAATCTGTACCAAAATTGTATAGTTTAGTTTAATCCTCATTATCATTCTTATCAATAAATCATGTTGCTGCAGAGAGCAATCAGATTTCATGTTATCGTGCCACATTGCATAGTTCGACAAGCCAAGAAGCAAAGTTGAACTTGCTTTTGGAAAATGTTGATGTCATGCTCATCAAAGTATTTAATTTATTACAAGGCGCCGAGAATACACTATTTGAGCACTTACCCAAGCTAATTCAGCAAAATGTAGTCATGTAATTACTGTTCTGGTGTTGGTTTTTCATTATAGCACCCAAATGAGTGCTATAATGAACTTTATGCAACTCATTTGAGTTGCATAATGTTCATTAAAGCACCCATTTCGTTGGCATGGAAAAGTAGGCCGTTTTAACACTCAAAGACAAACTGTAAACCAGGTATTGTGATCAGGAATTGCAAAAAAAATTGTTTTTGAACTGACTCAATTCTGTTGGCATGAATAGCTGAAAATGGGGACCAAACTATGCTGCAATATTCTATGATTGGCCTTACATAAGCTGTATATTAGTGTTTTTATTGTGTATGGGTCCTGAAAATTGTAACAGAATCGTTTTATAAAACCTAACAAGTTGTTGGATTTGCTTACAATTAAGTTATAATGATCGATGAAAGTGAGTTTTGAATCCAATATAACTCCCAAATCTCTTACTCTATTGCTTCTTACTACGTTCTGATCATAAAAACTAATATTTGCGATGGGTATGTTTCGTTTTCTGCTGAAGGTTATTAAGTTGCATTTTTTTATATTCAACTGTAGGAGACTTTTTTTACACCATGTATGGAATACCAATATTTCATCTTTGAATGTATCGATATCCTCGACAGTTTTGATTTTTAGGAAAAGTTTCATGTCATCTGCATAAATTAAGACATTCAATTTATGAAGCACAAGAAGGAGGTCATTTACAAATAAAATAAAAAGTAATGGACCCAAATGAGATCCTTGAGGAACTCCAGAAGAGGCTTGTATTGGGGTTGATAGTTTTCCTTTGTATCTTACAATTTGAACACGACTTGTTAGATACGATTCAAGCCAGTGAAGAAGTTTTGGTTGAGTTCCCATCTTCTGCAGTTTGAACAAAAGCATGGGTAAATCAACGCGATCAAAAGCTTTGCTAAAATCTGTGTACAAGGCTTCTACATGGTGACTATCCATTGCATCCAAAGAATAATTAACGAATTCTGTTACCTTGTCATAAGACGAGTTAATACCATCCCATTGAATTCCACCACTTAATTGTATCTTGACAGATACGTATTTCGACCTCAAAGGTAAGGCCGTCTTCAGTGTCTCGTACTTGACTCGACTTAGTCGAGTACGAGACACTGAAGACGGCCTTACCTTTGAGGTCGAAATACGTATCTGTCAAGATACAATTATGGTGGAATTCAATGGGATGGTATTAACTCGTCTTATGACTAGTGAACCCATTCCCCTAAAAAGATCAACATAATCTTCTTATCGAATTCTGTTAGATTTGTGGCTGTCGAACGACCTTTAAAGAAACCGTGTTGCTTAGATGTGATTCGATTACTTACAATTAAACAATTAAAAACTACATTCAGTAACGCTTCGGCAGTATTTGCCCTTGTTTTGTTAATTTTCTTGACATTTACCAGTTACCTACGATGGTGTTATGTGTTTCGGAATAGCAAACCTAATGAAAAAACTAACATGACATGGAGTATAAAGCTAATTGGAAAGTGATTTCTTGTAAAAGTCTAGAGGTGACCCAGACCCAAATATCCCCTAACAAAGATGGTCGCATGATACACTGCTCTCCTCCTCGTAGTTTAAAAGAAATGCGCCCGATTAATTCGGTTAGTATTATAAGGAACGTGAAAATATTACTCAATGCTTTCTTACTCGAATTATTGTCATGAGAAGCATTTACAACTCTGTTAGCTGAACAATTTGATGTTTGTTACAGTCCTTCTTTGTTTAGCGGCTACATAATTGACTCTGAATCATTAGTAAAAGTGAATTGTAAAATCATTCGTTGTAAAGATCAATTTCATAACTGTCAAATAAGGGAATAGATAATCCAGCCTTCGGCCACTGTGCGTTGTTTGAAGAATCACACTGGCCAGCAATAATATGGTCAAATTAGTTTTGATACGGTGATAACCGTTCCGTAATGTTCCATTCACCAACCAAGCCAACTATCCGGGGCAAGCGCGTCTCTGTCAGCCTTTATTCGCCGGGGGCTCATTAGAATTGAGATGTTCAACTAGATATGGTGGCCTTTGAGGCTGGGCGCAAGCAAACAGACGATTATTGTGAGCCTTTTCAAATTGGAATGATTGAGTGATGGGTATCATGCCTTTGTCAGTGGGATGTTATTCACGGTGAACTGATCCGATGATCAGTTTGGTGATTTATTATTGAAAGTATTTGGTTGGTAGGAATTTCGGGTTTCATCCGTATACGGCAGTATCAACATTTCATAAATGAATCAACTCAAATCAATCAAATACCAGTAATTAGTAATAGTTGTGTCGATTGTTGTACTGTACATGTTCTGAATCAAAAGAGTATCTTTCGGAAAAGAAACGCTAAACTTATCATTTCTGTATAATTGTTTGTTTATTAACCATATGTATCGCTTCTTGTCAAACTATTTTCGTACATCTCCGAACACAATCACTCAATTAAACTTCACTTTCTTTAGTTATTATTATAAACAGTTCATCCAAGTACCTGCTGTCGATAATGTTTATACCCTCGAAATTGTTCGTTCCATCTAATTCCTCCATCGAACTGCCCAACGAGTGGCTCAACATCGGATTGATGTACCCACGATGCTCGTCATACGCAACTATCTGTGACTTCGAAACATCCTGTCGGTCCTCTAGCAGCCCTATCTCGTAGCTTCTTGCACATCGCACTTTCTTCAGGCCTCGAACGTACGGTGGGTGTGGCATCGCGTACTGCAACCGATCCCAGAACCACGGATCTCCCCACCTTATGTACGTATTCATTCGCAGATATGCCTTCAGGTCCGCATCCAGCAGTTCGATGTCGCCAAAATGTTCGTACATAATCACAATCACCCGGGTACGTCTTTCGGCGATCGAATTCAAGTGTGCCGTCCGGAACTCCATCCGGGCCCATACCGATTCCAGAAAGCTCTTCGACAGAACCACGATCGTTCGGCGGGACTCGCTGATGGATCGATCTATCTGTTCGGCGATCAGCTCTCCGGGAGTCCAATCGCGCATGTGCCAACACGTTCGAAAGTTCATCGGCGGTTGCTCCAGGGTCGGTACCAAATGATTCGCAACGAAGTCTTCGTCGTGGTGCGAGTAGGATATGAACGCATCGAATCGTTTGTCCTTGTCCAGTTCCTGTTCGGTTACCCAACATAGCAGCAGGTTCCGCTTGAAGAGCCATATTTTGATTTCATTGTGGTAAGCGAAACAGATGGAAGCGCAAATACCGACGGATAGCCCCAGCAGAAGGACACTGAGGCAGACCGCGATGATCATTGTCCAGTGATCCTTGCAGAGATTGCTTATTGAGATGTTCGCGAGCCGTTCGCCGTTTGGACATGTGATGTGGTTGGTATCGACAATCAGGTGGAAGGTCTGCTGGACAAACTCCAGGAAGTGCACTGAACTGCAGTCACATTGCCAAGGATTTGAACCCAAATGTAAGCGTTCCAATGTGCGACTTTCGTTGAGATTTTGGATGGTTTTGACGTCTAATGTCGTTAAATGATTCAAGGAGAGGTCAATAATACGAAGACTCTCCAAAATGGTCATGTTTTGCAAATTGGAAATTGAGTTGTTGCGCGCGTACAGTTTGGAAACTGCTGACAAACCCCCCGATGGTAACTCTGTAATTTTGTTGTTTTCAATGTGCAGCTCGACGAATTTGTACTCAAGCTTGTTCGGATGCGGAAGATCCGGTATTCGAACAAGTCCGCGACCAGTACAATTGACAATAACCGTAAGGTCGATTGGTCGCTGAAAACAGTGACACTCTGTTGGACAGTTTGATTTGTTCAACGGACAAGTGAGATCCTCGGTTGAAACATCGGAAATGTCTACCAATTGAAGATTCTCTGGCTCAAAGCAATGTAAATTGTTCGTAACAAAGCGAATTCTTTGATTGGTTGGTGATTCGTGATTCTGAATGTATTGGACGAACGATAACATATGACAGTTGCAATCTAATTCGTTACCTTCAAGATTAACCAAGATTTTTCCTGTCTTGCTGGTATGCTGCAATGATGACGGAGCTTGGAAATCGTTCATATCAACAAGAGCAATTCGATTGTTTGTGAGATCGATACGAATGTCGCGAGATATGAAGTGTAGATCGAGATACGTTAACTGAGTGAATAGATTGAAGCTCAGATCCAGCTCACGGAGGTGCATTGTATTGAAGTTCCAGTCGTGTAGCATGACGTCAATGCTGTTGTTCTTAAGGTTCAAAGTGCGTAAATTATTTAGATACTGGAATGGGGATTTCGTGTTGCTTCCGGAATACTGCAGAAAGTTATTTTGCAGAAAAAGATTTTGAAGATTCACTACAGCGGATAATGCAAGCAAGTCGATAACTATAAGATTATTGTTCTCCAAGTGGAGCTCAGTGAGTTTATCTAAGGATGAAAAACATTTCGCGGAAATGTTATGAAGTCTGTTGAACGATAAATCAAGTATCATAAGTTCCGAAGCACTTTCCAGCAGATTGTTTGGTATAAGTTCCAGCTTGTTATTAGCTACGTTGAAATTCTTCAGTGAATGTTGATCTCGTAATAATAGTTCCGGAAGGAATCGAAAATTATTATAGCTCAAGTCGATATGAAGGAGCGCTGAAGAGTCGAAAAATATTGATTCTGGAATTTCAGAAAACCCGTTTCGACTAAGAATCACACTGGTCAACATCGGAAGATTCCGAAGAAAATCACTTGGAAGAATCACAATCGGTTTAAGATTGCTGATCATTTTGAACTCCTTCAGATAACGATTAGAAGATAACAATCCTGCCTGAAAACTGCTGAATTTGTTGAATCCAAGATTCAACGTGGATAGCTTCTCAAACCCAGAGAAAACATCTTTATCCAAGGAATCTATCAAATTGACTGACAAATCAAGCTCTTGGAGTGACTCCACTCCATAAAATGTTTGCTTATTAACCGTTCGAATTTCATTATGCCATAGGTTCAAATGGCGAAGCTTCGATTGTTTTTGAAGAAATCCTGCCTCCAATTCTGTAATTTGATTCGCCCCCAACTCTAAAATCACTAAATCTGTCAAATTTTGAAAAACGTTTCCCAAGCGAGTTAAATTGTTTCCACGCAAAACCATCCATTTCAAACTGTGTAAATCCGCGAACAAATCCGGTCGTATATAATCGATTCCCGCACTAATGAACAACTTTTCCAGGTTTTGCATCCCGGCAAAGTGTGGTCTGAGCAGCTGCACTCCGGAATCCTTTCCGTAGCTTTGATACCAAAAATCCTTCACATTTTTCACTCCAAGAAAACTCACCAGCTGAAGAATCGATTTGTCCTCCGGAAGCGGACAGTGGATCACTTTCACCTGCGTTGTGTTGCCCGCCTTCAATGTTGGTAACGCGACGAGATCGTGTCGATCATAGCATTGCACTTGTGCGTACGCTTCTGGTTTAATCTTAACTATTATTTCGGGATTCACAATCGGACATTGGATCTCGAAATCGGTAATTGCGTGCATGCAACTACAATCGTCCGTGGGGTTCGGCTCCGGACACGAAAACTTAGCACTTTCACTGGCAATGGGACCCAGCAGTTCTTCACCGATGATGTAGTCGAGGTGTTGATCGGCGAATACGTTGAATATATTCATAATGATATACAATACGATGAAGCATTTCATGGCGATCGTCAACTCCGAAAGATAAATGAAAATTGTTTACTACTTTGATAAAGGTAGATAACTTCATATAAATACAGAAGTTGGTTTGTACCAATGGCAAACTAGTGTCTACCCGTTACAGTAGCAATTCGATCTACCTCCCAATTGGGTACGAATCTACCCACATCAATGAAAACTTCCGTTGGAAGCAATTTGGACTTCCCATATTTCAATGGACGCTGGAAATTACCCGATTAGACAATTCATAAATCATTTCCCCATTTTACATCAATACACGTTGTTCAAAATTACCATGTCGCAGCTGACAGCTATTTTCGACAACAAATTTCTTCCCATTTTTATTATCCATTGTTGTGCTGTTGTCGTACGAAGACTTCGCAGTCCATCATCGCGCGTGGTCATTTAACTTGTTAAACGCACATCATATTTTGTCATATTTTATGACCCCCTCGGACGCTACGACGTGTTGCAGTTCGTTATCATATTGTCGCCTCGTCGGATTCTGTTGAAACCCTCTTCCGTCTCCGCGGCTTACATAAGCTCAGTTTCAGATTCGGGCGGAAAGTGGGTGATTGTTTAGCACGTGCCACCATTATGAGGGGTCGAACATTTTACGATTGGCTCATAAGTAGCACCTTTCTTGTACGGGGCTTCGCGCGATCATGGGGCAACACTCGGCAGGATGACACCGCGCAACCAGAATCAAAAGTTGAATGCACCGAAGTGGCATTGGTGGAGAGTTATTTGAATGCGTAATAATCGTTAACTGATGGTGGTTATTGGTTATTGACGCAGTATTTCAATGGAAGATAAAGTAACGTCGTAAAATGCATTGGCAGTGCATTGAACGGTTCCGAATTTTTGTTTGCTGAATGTGAATAAAGGCCGATTTTTGGTTCGTCGGTTTAAAAAATTAAAAAGAAAAACCAGACAAGAAAAATGTCCGAACGTTTCGGTTTAAGTTAAGTCGTAGTTGATTTAACAATACTCTTCGTTTCGTAGCCGCATTCAATCAAATAAATTTAAAGATCTATCCTTTATGCGGCCAATAAAAAAACTAGAAGGGTGTATCCAAGTCACGACCGCCAATTGGACGTAGGACTACGTGAAGTGTAAAAGATTTTATTTTGAAATTCTGAATATGTTCCCTGGGGTTGATATTGCAGTATTGCGGACTGTGCCCTTGTTATGTTGGCAGTGCCCATGCATTTAGAGGTATTGTTTAATCCTTCCGATACCGGAGCCGCATGATTTTCATGGGCATATACAAAATATTCTCCGCTCTCGCGCCCCGTCGATCCCGCACCTCGCTAGTAGCCTTCATGAACGCTGTCACATGGACTTCACGGTTGAAGCATCTCGGATGTCCAAGATAAATATTGTCTATCCGGAACAAAGTTAGAACGCTTTTTATACCGAAGTTGGATTTTTCTCCAGATACAATCAATTTTCCCAACTTCGGAAGTAGTGCGCTGGATTCGCCTAAAGATGCGTTAAACAACGCATCAATTAGTTTGACATATAAAACTTCGGAAAGTTCGGTTCGGAAGTCCTGACTTCCGAATTCTAAGTTGGTGCTACACCGACAATATCGGGGAAAGACAGGACAGGTTTCTGATTTTGTGTCGGTGCATGTCCCAGAAACTTGTCTTCATCCACATGAGTGTATGTTGTTGTCCAATCATCATTTCCATCTCGTTCATCTCGTCAACGACTTTAAGGAATACTGCCCTACGGTCCTCCGAAATATCCGTCTGCTCTGTTTGTCCGATCGCAGCCAAGATTTCTTCATTGAAAAGTTCCATTCCACCTGTAGAGCGGTGTAGTAACCAGATAGTCCAGCCATGCTTTAACGGTACCTTTCTTCAAGTAGCCGGACAAGCAACTTGATTTGTGTATGAAGTGTTTCTTGATGCACACGTTGATAGCATAGTCGTTATCCAGTTGGCGGGGAAGTTCGCTTACCATCTGGGCCACGTCGACTGGAATGTTGATAATTTGGCCGATAATTGCCAAACTACCTGTTGCATGTTAATGAAAATAGATAAGGAAAATCATAAAGGGTGATACGGTCAAAATTTGGTCAATATCCACTTGACGTATTTCTTTCAATTTTGCATTTAACCTTCTTCGGATATTAGAAAAAACTTACGAATAAGATGTTGGGGTCATATTGACCCAGAAATGTAAATGCTTATAAAACAGTCAAATTATAACCGAATTACAAAGTTTATATACCGTTCGAAAGATAAACTCATCAACTTTGTGGCTAAGTGGTGATATGCTGGTTCTGGAGACAATGGCCACCGGGAAACGACTTCCACGGGGACCTTGTCGGTCATATAAGGGGAGCATAAAAATCGCTCCATATATGCCTTTCGATCGCAAATTCTCTTAAAACGGTAATGCATGGTCCATGAGAGGGCTTCCGACAAAAGTGGCCACTCCTGGTACATGCAAGGTGCCCCCGGGGAACCCGTAGGAGGGGACATTTCCGTTTTAGCACCAAAATATGCCGTGCGGCGGCTCTTTCGTCATGATTTTCCACCAAACAGATGGTTATGCGCTTGAAATCGATAAGTGACCACATTGGCCACTCCTGGTACATGCAAGGTGCACCTGGGGAACCCGCAGGAGGGAACATTTCCGTTTTAGCACCAAAATATACCGTGCGGCGACTCTGTCGTCATGATTTTCCGCAAAATAGATGGTTATTCGCTCGAAATCGATAAGTGACCACATTGGCCACTCTTGGAACCTATGAGGCGCCCTTGGGGAACCCGTAAAAGGGGACATTTTCGTTTTAACACCAAAATATGCCGTGCGGCAGCTCTTTTGCCATGATTTTCCACAAAATAGCTGATTATGCGCTCGAAATCGATAATTGACCACATTGGCCACTCTTGGAGCCTATGAGGTGGCCTCGGGGAACCCGTAAAAGAGGACATTTTCGTTTTAACACCAAAATATGTCGTGCGACAGCTCTTTCGTCATGATTTTCCACAAAATAGATGATTATGCGCTCGAAATCGATAATTGACCACATTGGCCGCTCTTAGAGCCTATCATGGGCCCCCAGGAAACCCGAAGGAGGGGACATTTCCGTTTTAGCACCAAAATATGCCGTGCGGCGGCTCTTTCGTCGTGATTTTCCACAAAATAGATGATTATGCGCTTGAAATCGATAAGTGACCACATTGGCAACGGTTGGAACCTATAAGGGGCCTGCAGGGAACCCGTAGAATGGAACATTTCCGTTTTAGCACCGAAATATGCCGTGCGGCGACTCTTTCGGTGTGTTTTCTCATCAAAGAGATGGTTATTCAGCTCTAAATCGCTAAGTGACCACATTGGCCACGCTTGGAGCCTATGAGGTGCCCTCGGGGAATCCGTGAAAAGGGGCTTTTCCGTTTTAACACCAACATATGTCGTGCGGCAGCTCTTTCGTCATGATTTGCCACAAAATAGATGATTATGCCAGTGAAATCGATAAGTGACCACATTGGCCACTCTTGGAATCTGTCAGGGGCCCCCAGGGAACCCGCAGGAGGCGACATTTCCGTTTTAGCACCAAAATATGCCGTGCGGCGGCTCTTTCGTCATGATTTTCCACAAAATAGATGATTATGCGCTTGAAATCGATAAGTGACCACATTGACAACGCCTCGAACCTATGAGGGGCCCCCAGGGAACCCGTAGAATAGGACATTTTCGTTTTAACACCGAAATATGCCGTGCGGCGACTCTCTCGGTGTGTTTTCCCATCAAAGAGATGGTTATTCAGCTCGAAATCGATAATTGACCACATTGGCCACTCTTGGAACCTATGAGGTGCCCCCGGGGAACCCGTAGAAAGGGACATTTTCGTATTAGCAACAAAATATGCCGTGCGGCGGCTCTTTCGCCATGATTTTCCACAGAATAGATGGTGATGGTGATGGTGACATTTCCGTTTTTATATCGAATTGAATAAGTGACTACATTTTCCATTTTGGAACCTATGAGGTACTTTTCCTCAACCGATTTGCTCGCATTAAATAGCATTCGACGCAAAATCCTGCCCTATTGTTTCCTATTATTAAACTTTTCTTATATATTTCTCAACCCTTTTGAACAAACGCCATCACCACTAGGTAGATTAATCTTGTTTTTTTTTCTATCAAATAGGTCATTCATTCTAAAAGATCTACAACCTACACGGTACCCGCAGGAGTCTCACAGAAGGAGAGATTTTCATTTTGATATCAAAATGTTGCGTTTTCATGTCATTGTTGACGGCGATCGGTGAAAACCTCAAACTTCTATTAGTCGATATTGAAGGGACCATCGACTAATGGTAATATCGAGATGTGGAATAGAAAATCCTTGGAGAGCTGTTCGAAGGAACCATCACAGTAGCCCAGAAACTTTTTTTTTTATTTGACTCAGTACTCAATTTCAAATAAAGAACAATTTCAAGCGCATAACCAACTTTTTGAAGACTTGTGGCCAGGGTAGACAATGTGATCTAAATCGATTTCAAACGCATAACCATCTATATGTTGGAAAACATGGAGATACAGCTGCCGCAAGCGGCACAGATATAACCATGAAAATGTCCTCTCCTACGGGTTCGCAGGGCACCTCAAAGGTTCCAAGAGTAGACAATATCACTAATCAACTCCAAGCACATGACCATCTGTTTGGTAGAAAATAACAAAGAAAGTGCCACCGCACGGCATATTTTGGTGTTAAAATGGAAATGTACTCTTCTACGGGCTCCCGCGGGCAACTCATATGTTCTAACGGTGGACAATATGTCAATAATCGATTTCTAGGGCACCTATTTGGAGTAAAATCCCGACGAAAGAGCCGCCGCATGACATATGTTGGTGTAAAAATGGAAATGTCACTTCTACGGGTTCCCTGAAGGTATATATGTTGGTGTAAAAATGGAAATGTCATCTTCTACGTGTTCTCCGAGGGAACCTCATAGGTTCCAAGAGTAGCCAATGTGGTCACTTATCGATTTCGAGCGGATTATCATCTATTTTGTGGAAAATCATGACGAAAGAGCCACCGCACGGCATATTTTGGTGCTAAAACGGAAATGTCATCTACTACGGGTTTCCGGGGGCAACTTGCATGTACCAGAAGTGGCCAATGTGGCCATTTATCGATTTCAAGCGTATAACCATCTGTTTGGTGGAAAATCATGACAAAAGAGTCACCGCACGGCATATTTTGATGATGAAACGGAAATGTCCTTTTTTTTAGCTTCTCGAGGGCACCTCATAGGCTCCAAGAGTGGCCAATGCGGTCAATTATCGATTTCAAGTGCATAATCATCTATTTTATGGAAAATCATGACGAAAGAGCCCACGCACGGCATATTTTGGCATTAAAATGGAAATGTACTCCTCTACGGGATCCCGGGGGACACCTCATAGGATCGAAGGGTGGAAAATATGTCAATAATCAATTTCGAGGGCACCTATTTGGAGGAAAACCACGACGAAAGAGACGCCGCATAACATATGTTGGTGTAAAAATGGAAATGTCCCCTTTTACGGGTTCCACGGGGGCACCTCATAGGCTCCAAGAGTGGCCAATTTGGTCACTTATCGATTTAGAGCGCATAATCATCTATTATGTGAAAATTCATGACGAAAGAGCCGCCGCACGACATATTGTGGTGCTAAAACGGATATGTCCTCTCCTGCGGGTTCCCCGGGGGCACCTTGCTTGTACCAGGAGTGGCCAATGTGGTCACTTATCGATTTCAAGCGCATAACCATCTGTTTGGTGGAAAATCATGACGAAAGAGCCGCCGCACGGCATGTTCTGGTGCTAAAACGAAAATGTCCTCTTTTACGGTTTCCCTGGAAGCACCTTATAGGCTCCAAGAGTAGCCAATTTGGTCAATTATCGATTTCAAGCGCATAATCATTTATTATGTGGAAATTAATGACGAAAGAGCCGCCGCACGACATATTGTGGTGCTAAAACGGATATGTCCTCTCCTGCGGGTTCCCCGGGGGCACCTTGCTTGTACCAGGAGTGGCCAATGTGGTCACTTATCGATTTCAAGCGCATAACCATCTGTTTGGTGGAAAATCATGACGAAAGAGCCGCCGCACGGCATATTTTGATGTTAAAACGGAAATGTCCTCTTTTACGGGTTCCTCGAGGGCACCTCATAGGCTCCAAGAGTGGCCAATGTGGTTAATTATCGATTTCAAGCGCATAATCATTTATTATGTGGAAAATCATGACGAAAGAGCCGCCGCACGACATATTGTGGTGCTAAAACGGAAATGTTCCCCCGGGGCACCTAGCATGTACCAGGAGTGGCCACTTTCGTCGGAAGTCCTCTCATGGACCATACATTACCATTTTAAGAGAATCTATGAAGAATTGGCGATCGAATGGCTTATATGGAGCGATTTTCTGCTCCCTTATATGACCGTCAAGGTCCCCGTGGAAGTCGTTTCGGTGGCCATTGTCTCCAGAACCAGCATATCACCACATAGCCACAAAATTGATGAGTTTATCTTTCGAACGGTATATAAACTTTGTTATTCGGTAATAATTTGACTGTTTTATAAGCATTTACATTTCTGGGTCAATATGACCCTAATATAGTATTCGTGACTTTTTTTGTGGGGTCGTTCCTGTTGCACCTTAAAATACTTTTTTCATGTCAGATGCTTCATTTCCACAAAATATTTAAAGTCAAGAAATTTCAGAACGATCGGATTATCAGGTAAAAGTTATTCTACTTTGAAGTTTCGTTTTGGGTCATATTGACCCCAACATCTTACTAAGGTTAAAAACCTGAACACCCCTCATTTTGAAGGTGTGTGTGTAGAATGTTGCTCCTATTTTGATTTTGGAATTCACTCTTCAGTTGTCAAAATGCCGTCCAAGCAAGAAGAGCAGCGTATCAAAATTTTGCTCGCGCATCGCGAAAATCAGAGCTACTCGCACGCAAAGTTCGCACAAAATCGCTAAAAGTTGCCAAATCAACCGTTACAAATGTAATTAAAGTGTTTGCGGAACGTTTGTCGACAGCCAGGAAGTCTGGAGGTCGCAAAGAAATATAAATATAGCAAGTCGAGTCAAGTACAAGACACTGAAGACGGCCTTACTGTTGAGGTCGAAATACGTATCTGTCAGGATACAATTAAGTGGTGGAATTCAATGGGATTGTTCAAACTCGTCTTATGACAGGTGAAGGAATATCTGGTTTGGCAAGCCATCTGTACCTGTGACTTGAAAAGCAGCATTTTCATAGCTTCCGGGACTGTCAACCAAGAAATTTGCGTGAAAGAGTGTTTGAATAAACGTCTGTTGCCTTTCCTGAAGAAACACGGTTGTTCCGTACTGTTTTGGCCGGATTTGGCATCTTGCCATTACAGTAAAAAGACCATGGAGTGGTACGCCGCCAACAACGTGCAGGTGGTTCCCAAGGACAAGAACCCTCCCAACACGCCAGAGCTCCGCCCAATTAAGAAGTACTGGGCTATTGTCAAGCGGAACCTAAAGAAGACCAAAAAACTGCTAAGGACGAGCAGCAGTTCAAGGCAAACTGGCTTTCTGCGGCGAAGAAGGTGGACAAGGTGGCTGTACAAAATCTGATGGCAGGGGTCAAGCGTAAGGCCTGGCAATTCGGATTAGGAAAAGCGGAAGCCTAACTGAATATTTTTCCAGAATTTTATACTAATTGAACTTGAAAAGAAATTTAATTTGATTTTTTAAATAAACGATTCACCGATTTACACGCGTTTTCCCTTGACCAAATTTTGACCGTATCACCCTTTATATTTATTTGATGTAATAAATTTTTAAGTAAAATAACTTTTCCACAAACCTGCAATATGCCGCAAACGACGAAACTGCATGAAATTGATCCTGGGAGACACCAGTCTTGTGGTGAGTGAGTCCAGCGGGGGCAAATTGGACGGAAACTTGGGATATGTAAAGCCATTTGATTGCGACAATGTGGGAATTGATCCGCAGTTCAGGCTTGTTCGACACGTAGCACACGCCGAAAATCCTTCCACCGTTTCGAAATAATTTGTCGTAAGTAACACGGCAGCATTAGAGTTGGAGATTGGTTTCAAATCATTCCTGAACCAGATTCTAGCACACACATCACATGCGCAACCAAAATCGTTTTCCACGAATCGTTTCTGGAACTCCCAATCAACCTGATCTAAATTGGGTTTGTCTTGTGTTAAAAGTTCTTCCTTAATATGTTCGCCATCATCAGCGACAGCAGTCACGTTTTCTTCAACGTCACCACGCTCGTCATCGACATCTGATCTTGTGGACTGCATCACAGCATTTTCACCGGCGTCGGAATCTTCATGATCAGAGTTAACAACTGTATCAGCACGGATTAAGTTCCCGACCAGTAGATAGTAACAGATTTATATCAGACCTTGTTATTCTGTTACAACAGTTTTTTTATAACAGCGGTTGTTATAAAACATGTACCATTAGTAGTTAAAATAACAAAAATTGTAACAAAATCTCTTCTAGTTTTAACAAAAATATTACTAAATATGTTATCAATTGAACAAAAATATAACTCGTTGAGTTACATACAAAGTGGTGAAAATAGATTGTACTATAGCAAATTATGTTTCTGAAAAGATTATAATTTATCCATAATGTAGGCAATTAAGTTTGTCCAGCTGGTTCAACTTTGGATGTAGATTCAAGTTATACTGTAGGTGGTACCTCACTTTTTTTTCCAATTCCTATTTACCAAAAATGTAGGCTTTTTGGTAAAAATAAACATAACAAATTATGTTATAATCATGTTTTGACGATCATGAAGTTTTCGTTCCTCCATCTCTGACAGAGAATTTATTACAAAATTAGTTTTGTTATTTGTAACACATATTTATATAATTGTGATAAAATTTTGTTATGACTAACTAGTCGGGTTGAATTCTACTCGAAGAACTTGTAACACGGGAACATTAATCCTTATTGACAGACAGATATACATAATTGACAGATGCATTCGCATTTAAAATGACTGTACCAAGTACAATAAGACATGTTGAAACATAAAAGATTAAATGAAAACTTATGGCCAAGCGTACTATAAACAACAATAGCATAATAATATAAAAATCAAGTAGCATGTGTTTAGGATATATTTATACAAATACACTATCTCAGTCTCAGCTCAAAGTTCTCCCATGTAATATGATGGTTATAATAAGAACCAATTTGTTTTCCACAATACGCCTATTCAATCACAAGCAGCAACAAAGCTTATGATTTGTACTTTGAAAAATATTTGTCTCGGCTCAATCTTCTCTCGTGTGAAATTATGATTCTGAAAAGAACCCATTTGTTTCCACCTGTTGCACCTTCCCAATCACAAGCAGCGACAAAACCGAAGCAGAATCTAGAAAAAATTTCATTTCATTGCTACTGACCCCAATGTCAGCCACTCGATAAGTTACCGCTAAAACGCGATAGACACCATCCATGCGAATCAATTTTCGCAGCATCCCCCTCCGAAGAGCGCTTGCGCTGCTTCCGACGCCAAGCGATTATAATTTGCACTTTGAAGAAGTAAAAGAAGAAGAAGAAGAAGAGTCCCTGGTTATGTACGAAAACACTGGCATCGAACAAAAGAAAGGCGGAGCAAGCAAGCCGATGCCAAGCGATTATAATTTGCACTTTGAAGAAGTAAAAGAAGAAGAAGAAGAAAAAGAAGAAGGAGAAGAAGAGGCCCTGGTTATGTACGAAAGCATTGGCATCGAACGAAAGAAAGGTGGAGCAAGCAAGCCGATGCCAATGATACGGCTCCCAAAGGGGCGGGGCCTCGGACTCCATGCAAACGTATTCTGACCAGCCGAAGTCTGGTTTTCTCGGAAAATCGGCAGGACAATTGCATCGCAGCGCCAACCAGACATCACCGGCGGTGGAAAGGCTGCGGAGAAGGCAACAGCAATGATGGTTGCTACGGGCGGTGGCAACAACGATAATTGCTACGAGCGGCGGCAGCAAGGCTCAGAGAAACATCATCAAGGACGTCTCATCAAAGGCGTGGAGCATTATAAACAGCATCGTAAACGACATCTTCGTGCGTGTCGAGCTGGCCATGGCCGCCGTTTCGGAGGGTTTCAAAGTCGTCACCAAGTAAGTAAGCTCCTAGTGAATGAGCGAGGAAGTAGCTTTGTCCCACTCAAAGAGGAGAGGAATTTTCGTACCGCACACGCCAGAAATCAAAATTTTTAAATGAATTTCCACTACTGATGCCAATTTATGATTTGCCGCTGTAACATTCTAATACATTGTTTTGCAACGTCTCCATGCAAGGAGCGCATGGGCTGCTACCAACAAAGATTTTTGTCCATCACCAAGTGATTATGATTTGCATTTCTTGAAGATTTTTGTCTCGGCTCAAATTTCTATCGTATAAAAAGATGATTTTGCTTCCAATTACGCGCCTTTCCAATAATAAACAGCAAGTATACCGAAATCAGAATCTTGGGAAAATCTCATTTGACTACTAACGCAACTCAATGACGTGAGACGTCATCATTGTTTACTTCCCGCACTTTTACTGCTATCAATTCCAACTTTCTATCGTCGCCAAGCGGTTATGATGTGCACTTTGAAGAAAATATTTCGGCTCTACCTTCTCTTTTGTACAATGGTAGATTTGACAAGAATCGATTTTGATCCACAATGCGCCTTTCTAATCATTCATAGCAAACAAACGATAGTCCGTATCTTGCGTAAAAATTTCACTTTTCTGCTAAATAGCCACTATTAAGAAAACATTTTCAGTGGCGCCACTGGTATCCGGGGACCGTAATCGATGCCATTTTTGCAATCAACTCTTTCTTCTCATAAAATTTTGGTCCTGAGAAGAACCGATTTTCTTTCCAAAATGCGTCACTAACAGTAACTAAACGATTGTCCGAAGATTGTTGCTTTCGGCGATGGCCTCTCGATGTTCCACTTTCTGCTGAGACTGCTGCTACGGGCGTCATCGTTGTGCCCGCTCTCCGAGAAAATTTAATTGAACTGAGGATTGGAGTCGAGCCCGTAGGTTGCACGATTTTGATGTCTGTGCTTGCGATGCACATACGCGCTTGGTTGGTTTACCGATTCTCAGTGCCTTGTAAAATTTAATTTTTCAATAGTTTAGCACTTTGAATGCATTTTTTCGATAGTTGAGCAAAATCTTAAAGAGTTTGTCGATCGATTAACACCAAAATCTTCAAAATCGGTTGAAAGACGGCTGAGTTATTAGCCCATACTTCCTGACCACTTTTCGTGACGGTCTCAGATTTGAAACTGCAGAATGACCCCCCAATGTTCCGGAAAGACGTAATCCTACGTCAAAAAATGTTCCGATTTATTTCGATCAACAGTTCCCAAAGATTTTTTTTGTTTTTTTTTTTTTTAATCATGCGTTTATTTAGAAGGCTCAATTGCCATTTGGCGTTATGGAGCCGGATTTTTTTGTACAACTCATTTTACAATTTCTGCTAATCTTCTTATAACTAGAGTAAGTTTTGGTAACATACGTACTCTCGGCTGACTCGTGGTTAGGGATTATTGGTTTTCCTTAAATAATCTCCAGGAAGTCCTGGAGGAAGTTCTGAAGGAATAGGTATCTGAAGAAAACTTTTAAAGCCTTGAAGAATTTCTGAATTCATCTCCGTTATAATTTCTGGAGGATTATCTGAAGGAATCTCTGGAGAAAATTCTGAAGGAATTCTTGGAGGAATGTCCAAAAAAATCCTTAAAAATTTAAGAATGTCAGTAATTCCTTCAGGAGCTCCTTTGGAAATTACTCTAGGAATTCGTCCTAGAGTTTTGGAAGGAAATGGCGTTGGAAATTCCGAAAGAATTACTAGATTATTAATTCCAGTGGAATTGTTGAAATAATTTGTTGCTGTCCGGCATTCTTGCAACATGCCCTGCCCATCGTACCCTTCCAACTTTAGTTACGTTATGGATATTGGGTTCGCTGTACAGCTGGGCGAGCTCATGGTTCATTCTTCGCCGCTACACACCGTCTTCTTGCACACCGCCAAAGATGGTCCTAAGCACCCGTCTCTCGAATACTCCGAGTGCTTGCAAGTCCTCCTCGAGCATTGTCCATGTTTCATGTCCGTAGAGGACAACCGGTCTTATTAGCGTCTTGTACATGACACATTTGGCACGGCAAATGCTGGGTAAAGCGTACCATTGGTACTTCGCGTACCTGAAGGAATAAAATAGACCCCATCTCGCGGTCCTTAGCCTCTTACCCAGCAACTCCTATCCCTACCTCCCCGCGGTGCTGGCCGGGATACGAGCAACCTTAGGGAAGATCGGGTAACCAACCCCGGTGGGAACTATGGTCGTATGCTGACAGGGAAGGGGGGTTTGCTCCTCTCCGGAGGTGCAAATCTTATTGAGCGTCTGTTCTCCATGTCAGGATCGGCTCACAACAGCGTCTGTTCTCCATGTTAGGGCGGCTGATCATCGTCCGAGTGCCAGCGAGGGACTCTAAGTGAAACTGTGCACCATGGTCCACCGGAAATAAGGAGGAATGGTCCTCCGGAAATTTAGGGGGTTTGGTGTCAGGCCCTGCAAGCCAGCCTTTAAAAAATCATAAGCAACGAACAATCAACAAGAGAGTACGGACCGGAACCATCGGCGAAGACCACTGCGACGAAAAGGGACTAGCGATTGGAAACTCGGTTCGTGGAACTGCAAATCTCTCAACTTCATCGGGAGCACACGCATACTCGCCGATGTGCTCAAGGACCGTGGATTCGGCATCGTAGCGCTGCAGGAGGTTTGTTGGAAGGGATCAATGGTGCGAACGTTTAGAGGTAATCATACCATCTACCAGAGCTGCGGCAACACACGAGCTGGGAACAGCTTTCATAGTGATGGGCGATATGCAAAGGCGCGTGATCGGGTGGTGGCCGATCAATGAAAGAATGTGCAGGTTGAGGATCAAAGGCCGGTTCTTCAACTTCAGCATAATCAACGTCCATAGCCCACACTCCGGAAGCACTGATGATGATAAGGACGCATTCTACGCGCAGCTGGAACGTGAGTACGACAGCTGCCCAAGACACGACGTCAAAATCATCATAGGAGATTTGAACGCTCAGGTTGGCCAAGAGGAGGAGTTTAGACCGACTATTGGAAAGTTCAGCGCTCACCGGCTGACGAACGAAAACGGCCTACGACTAATTGATTTCGCCGCCTCCAAGAATATGACCATTCGCAGCACCTACTTCCAACACAGCCTCCCGTATCGGTACACCTGGAGATCACCACTGCAGACAGAATCACAAATCGACCACGTTCTGATTGATGGACGGCACTTCTCCGACATTATCGACGTCAGGACATATCGTGGCGCTAACATCGACTCTGACCACTATCTGGTGATGGTTAAACTGCGCCCAAAACTATCCGTCATAAACAATGTTCGGTACCGACGACCGCCGCGGTACGACCTAGAGCGACTGAAGCAACCTGATGTCGCCACTGCATACGCGCAGCATCTCGAGGCAGCGTTGCCGGAAGAGGGTGAGCTCGATGGGGCCCCTCTTGAGGACTGCTGGAGTACAGTTAAAGCAGCCATTAACGACGCAGCGGAGAACAACGTCGGGTATATGGGTCGAAGTCGACGGAACGATTGGTTCGACGAAGAGTGCAGACAGATTCTGGAGGAGAAGGACGCAGCGCGGGCGGTTGCGCTGCAGCAAGGTACCCGGCAGAACGTGGAACGTTATAGACGGAAGCGGAGACAGCAGACCCGCCTTTTCAGGAGAAGAAACGCCGCCTGGAAGAAGCGGAGTGCGAGGAGATGGAACAGCTGTGCCGTTCTCAAGATACACGCAAGTTCTATCAGAAGCTCAACGCATCCCGCAAAGGCTTCGTGCCGCGAGCCGAAATGTGCCGGGATAAGGATGGGAGCATCTTGACGGACGAACGTGTGGTGATCGAAAGGTGGAAGCAGCACTACGAGGAACATCTGAATGGCGCTGAGAGTACAGGCAGTGAAAGTCAAGGCAGCGGAGGAGATGACTACGTCAGTTCAGCGGACGATGGAAGCCAACCAGCCCCACCTTGAGGGAAGTTAAGGATGCCATCCAACAGCTAAAGACCAATAAATCAGCTGGTAAGGATGGTATCGGAGCTGAGCTCATCAAGATGGGCCCGGAAAAGCTGGCCACTTGCCTGCACAAACTGATAGTCAGAATCTGGGAAACCGAACAGCTACCGGAGGAGTGGAAGGAAGGGTTTATATGCCCCATCTACAAGAAAGGCGACAAACTGGAGTGTGAGAACTTTCGAGCGATCACCATCCTTAATGCCGCCTACAAAGTGATATCCCAGATCATCTTCCGTCGTCTGTCACCATTAGTGAACGAGTTCGTGGGAAGTTATCAAGCCGGCTTCGTTGACGGCCGCTCGACAACGGACCAGATCTTTACTGTACGGCAAATCCTTCAAAATGCCGTGAATACCAGGTCCCAACGCACCATCTGTTCGTTGATTTCAAGGCGGCATACGACAGTATAGACCGCGTAGAGCTATGGAAAATTATGGACGAGAACAGCTTCCTGGTAAGCTTACCAGACTGATCAAAGCAACGGTGGATGGTGTGCAAAACTGTGTGAAGATTTCGGGCGAACACTCCAGTTCGTTCGAATCGCGCCGGGGACTAAGACAAGGTGATGGACTTTCGTGCCTGTTGTTCAACATTGCGCTAGAAGGTGTCATGCGGAGAGCCGGGTGTAACAGCCGGGGTACGATTTTCAACAGATCCAGTCAATTTATTTGCTTCGCGGATGACATGGACATTGTCGGCCGAACATTTGCAAAGGTGGCAGAACTGTACACCCGCCTGAAACGTGAAGCAACAAAAGTTGGACTGGTGGTGAATGCGTCAAAGACAAAGTACATGCTTGTGGGCGGAACCGAGCGCGACAGGGCCCGCCTGGGAAGCAGTGTTACGATAGACGGGGATACCTTCGAGGTGGTCGAGGAATTCGTCTACCTCGGATCCTTGCTAACGGCTGACAACAACGTTAGTCGTGAAATACGAAGGCGCATCATCTGTGGAAGTCGGGCCTACTACGGGCTCCAGAAGAAACTGCGGTCGAAAAAGATTCGCCACCGCACCAAATGTGTCATGTACAAGACGTTAATAAGACCGGTAGTCCTCTACGGACATGAAACATGGACAATGCTCGAGGAGGACTTGCAAGCACTCGGAGTATTCGAGAGACGGGTGCTTAGGACCATCTTTGGCGGTGTGCAAGAAGACGGTGTGTGGCGGCGAAGAATGAACCATGAGCTCGCCCAACTCTACGGCGAACCCAGTATCCAGAAGGTGGCTAAAGCCGGAAGGGTACGATGGGCAGGACATGTTGCAAGAATGCCGGACAGCAACCCTGCAAAGATGGTGTTCGCTTCCGATCCGGCAGGTACGAGACGGCGTGGAGCGCAGCGAGCGAGATGGGCAGACCAGGTGCAGAACGACTTGGCGAGCGTGGGGCGTATCCGAGGATGGAGAGATGCGGCCTCGAACCGTGCATTGTGGCGTCAAATTGTTGATTCAGTGTTATCTGTTTAGATGTTAACTAAATAAATGAAAAATGAACATGACACATTTGGTGCGGTGGCGAATCTTTTTTGACCGCAGTTTCTTCTGGAGCCCGTAGTAGGCCCGACTTCCACAGATGATGCGCCTTCAAATTTCACTGACTAACATTGTTATCAGCCGTTAGTAAGGATCCAAGGTAGACGAATTCCTCGACCACCTTACAAGGTATCCCCGTCTATCGTTACACTGCTTCCCAGGCGGGCCCTGTCGCGCTCGGTTCCGCACACAAGCATGTATTTTGTCTTTGACGCATTCACCCACTTTTGTTGCTTCACGTTTCAGGCGGGTGTACAGTTCTGCCACCTTTGCAAATGTTCGGCCGACAATGTCCATGTCATCCGCGAAACAAATAGATTGACAGGATCTGTTGAAAATCGTACCCCGGCTGTTACACCCGGCTCTCCGCATGACACCTTCTAGCGCAATGTTGAACAACAGTCACGAAAGTCCTCCACCTTGTCTTAGTCCCCGGCGCGATTCGAACGAACTGGAGTGATCGCCCGCAATCTTCACACAGTTGTGCACAC
Organism: Armigeres subalbatus; assembly: GCF_024139115.2. Lineage (NCBI taxonomy): Eukaryota > Metazoa > Arthropoda > Insecta > Diptera > Culicidae > Armigeres > Armigeres subalbatus. Next base: position 382,113 of record NW_026943034.1, read on the forward strand.
CATCCACCGTTGCTTTGATCAGTCTGGTAATCTTCCCAGGGAAGCTGTTCTCGTCCATAATTTTCCATAGCTCTACGCGGTCTAAGCTGTCGTATGCCGCCTTGAAATCAACGAACAGATGATGCTTTGGGACCTGGTATTCACGGGATTTTTTGAAGGATTTGCCGTACAGTAAAGATCTGGTCCGTTGTCGAGCGGCCCTCAAAGAAGTCGGCTTGATAACTTCCCTCGAACTCATTGTTGAAATAATGTCCAAAGGAATTTTGTAGAATTTTTCAAAAGTATGCATGTATGTAGTTATCCGCATCATGGCTTGAGTCTTGCTCTGCATACGGCTCCACCCAATAGTGCAGTCGAATTTAATTACCATTCTACTTTCAATGAACTTCTGTGTGAAGTGCAAAAAACGGAGGTGGCGGACTCTTAAGCAGAGACACTTACGCGAAGCCCACGGGATAGAAAGAATATCCTTTCAACAATGTAATCAAACAGACTAATAAATAGATTCGCAATCCTTTTGGGCTTTCCGAAGGATGGTTTCTTTGAGGGTCACGTCGAATCCATTACAACTGTGGGGAAGTGTACCAATCTGCATAAGTAGAAATTATCAAAAGTATTCAAAAAAAGGATTTTCTGAAGGAATTCCTGATGGAATGGTCAGAATGAATCTTATAAGAATTTTTGAAGGAATTTCCAAAAGAATTCCTTAAGAAATTTCTTAAGTTCTGACGCAATTCTTTAAGGGAATTTCAAAGAAAAACCTGGTTTCATTTGTGGAGTTTTTTTTTAAAGGACTTCATGACGAAATTCTCGACGGAGTTTTTGAAGGTATTTTAGAATTAGTTTCTTGATAACTTACCGAATTAATTCCTGAATATTTTTCCTAGGGAACTATTTAAGGTATTTATGAAAAAAAAAACTGTTAAAATTTTGGAAGTAAATCGTGCAGTAAATTCCCAAAGAATTCTTGAGAATACCGAATATCTTGGGATTGGGAGTTTTTCTTGGCATGTTGTCTTTGTTTTAGAGCCAAACTTGAGTTCGTTTTGAAGAAATTCCTGGAGAAATATGGGAATCTTTGTGTAAATACTAATAGCAATTTGTTCGGAAAATTCATTAAACATTTCTTCGTAAATTACTTTCAGAATTCTTTCGGATATTCCTTCACAAATTCATTTAATTTTTTTTATTCTTTATTATAGAGTTGATGTGATACTTTCGACTGTTGTGCTCAATTTCATTTGACTATTATCGGCTCTTACAGTCATACCCGACGTCTATTTTCCGACGTTTTGGTGTATATTCCACCTTCTTCAGGGACTTAAAGGCTACTTTTTGTTGTATATGTGTGTGTCCTGTATGACATAACGTTGTCAATTAAACAGATAGTTACGACATCACTAGTGCGTGGGCGATAAATTCACAGAAGCTTTTATCGAAAGTGTAGGTGGAAAATAGCTTGACCAACATCAATAAACATTTCAGAAGCCACAGTGAAGTGCAAAAAAAAAATAGACGTGAACCTTAGTGAAACGCCATTGCTAATTGACAACGTTATGTAATACAACTAGAGGTAGTAAACTATAGAGGACGGTTGACGCTGAGGTTTCCTTTCTCGTTCCCAAAAATGTTGGGTACATATGTATTTGTCAAAACGTACTGAGTTTTTCTTTGTTGACATTAAGCACCCTTTCACCACCAGCAAAAGATGTTTCGCCAGTGACGACAGCGACAGTCTTCCTCTATAGTTTATTAGCTCTATTGTCATACAGGGCACAAACATTCCCAACAAAACCTCTAAATCGCTGAAGAAAGTGACATATACACCAAAATGTCGGAAAATAGACGCAACAACGTTTTGGTTGCTTTATAAGACCGAAAGAGCCGATAATAGTCAAACAAAGTTTATTATAGAGGTTTTCAACCGTTGACTGGTTCACCTCTTTGAAATTCATTTAAAAATTGTGTCTTCATGTTCTCTTTCGTTTATTCCTACAAGAATTGAGTCGGAAATTCCTCCAAGAGGTATTTTTTTTTCAGTAATGTCCTTAGGAAATTCCTTCAATAAACCATACAAAATTGATACAGGAATAATTCCGAAAGAAAATCCTAATTTGGAGGAATTTTCGAAGAAATTTCCCCGAGTATTTAAGTGTTCAACTTATTTTCAATTTAAAAAAAACACTTAAACAACGGTTCAAAAAAATTAAAGGAATTTACAAACGAAATTTCCGAAGATTTCACAGAAAAAAATTCGGAAGATATTCCCAAAAGAATTCTTAAAGGAATTTTAAAAGAAATTTTTGAAGTTCTACAGGAATTTCTGGAAGAGTTGCTAAAGGAATTTCCGGAGGAATGTCCGAAGGAATTCCTATAGGAAATTCAGAAAGAATTCCTGGAGAAAGTCCTAAATAAATTCCAGAAGGAAATTTCGAAAGGATACCAAAAATATCTTCTTAGAGTTTCCGAAGAAATTCTTTAAGGAATTACTGGAAGAATTTCTATGAGAAATTCCTAAAAGAAATTATTGAAGGAATTATAAAAAACTAAATAATTCCGAAGGATTTCTCCTAAAGGGATTTCCAGATATATTCCTATAACAGTGTCCGTTGGTATTCCGATGGAAATTCATGAATGATTTCCTATGACTATTTTCTAAAAGATTCTTAAAGAAATTCATAAAAAAAATTTCGAATGAATTTCCAAAGAAATTCTTAAAAGACTCTGTAAAGGAATTTCCGAGGCAATCCCTCCAATCCAAGGAAATTCCTGAAGGGCCTTTTGGAGAAATTTTGGAGAAATTTTGGAAAGAATTTCCGAAGTAATATTCAAATAAATTTTCAAGGGAATTCTTGGAAAAAATCCTGAAAGAATTGATAGGGTAATTCTACATTAGTTTTCTGAATTTCTTCTTCGAATTTTCTGAGAAATATCTTAAGGATTTTCCATACGAGTTTCTGGATTTATATCTGAAGTACTTTCCAGTAAACTTATGTGCTGTGATGCGGCGATATCCTAGTGGAGGATGTAATGAAAACTTTTGCTGTGGAGATACAAGCTATAGCTATTAGCATGTTCACCCTATCAGTCTGTATGTAGCTATCAATTGTACGAATTAGTAAGAATAAGAGTAATGAGTAAGAGTAAGTGAGTAAAAGTGAGTGAGTTAGAGTGAAATAGTGAGTAAATAAGAGTAAGCGAGTGAGTAAGAGTAAGTGAGTGTACAAGAGTGAACGAGTGAGTAGGAGTCGGTGAGTGAGTAAGAGTGAGTGAGTTAGTAAGAGTGAGTAAGAGCAGTGCTGGTAAAACTCGAAATCTAAAACTCATGGACGATTCAAATCAAGTGTGACTCGAAACGCACTCTAATTAGTACATAAAAACTCATGGCTGAATTGAATCATCGTAAGTTTTCTCCAGTAGCCTTGAGTCTCCAGTAGCATTGCGAGCAAAGGCGTAGGATTGCCAATCTGGAGATGGCGAGTTCGATTTGCGGTCCGGTATAGGGTGTTTTCGGGTGAGACCCGATCCTCGACACCCTGGGCATAGTGTATCCATTGGTTGGTTGGGTGGTTCAAAAAATGGATATTTTATCATGTTCTGAATGTACTCTGAAAATTTGAGCTCATTTGGATTAAAACTGATTTAGCACAAGCCGCTTCAAGTTTGCATGCAAATTAGTATGAGGAAATTCATTTTTTAATTATACTGATAAAGACGCTTCCTCATTAAGCGCAGGTTAAAAGGAAACCTACATAGCTTAAACGAATACTCAAGACCTTTCACCGCAGCTTAAATAATCGTTTCAATAATTAGTAATTGATTTTAATCAATACCGTGTTTTCTGGAGCTAATTGCATAATTCATCAACAGCCAACATTGCTGCTCGTGGCGCGAAAGATAGCACACAAAAATTCGGGCTACTATGTTGCACTGAACATTTCAGTGAGGCCCTCAAAAAGTTTAACGATCATGACTAAAGATTCGCAACCTGTATTAAGGCTCAAATTACCGTCATCCAGTCATCGATGAGAAAGACAGCCACGTGCTCGTACCACCCCCGGTAATAAAACGGCCCACCGAGGAGAAAAAGCAGTCTCCAGCTGGATGACGGGAAGTATTTTTGTTTCAAAACTACATCATCCAATAGCGAAGACATATCTATATCCGGTGGATGCTTCATTTGGTTGTATTTCGCTTTAGTTTTTAAAAATACTGCCTTTTGCAACATTTTTTCCCAAGAGGGGAAATCGACGATTTACTCTTACGCTCTCTTATATATGAGACTTATAGACTAATAGAAGAAGAAGAAGAAGAAGAAGAAGAAGAAGAAGAAGAAGAAGAAGAAGAAGAAGAAGAAGAAGAAGAAGAAGAAGAAGAAGAAGAAGAAGAAGAAGAAGAAGTGAGGAGTGAAGAATGAGAGGTAAGATGCGAGAAGCGAGAAGAGAGAAGTTCATAGAGTGACGAAGGAAGAAGCTGGAAGGAAAAGAGAAAAAAGAAAAAGGAAGAAGTGAGAAGGGGCAATCTGAGAAAATCACCAAATAAGAAAGTGTGGATCTATTGCATCCACAGCTTCTTCTTCTTCTTCTTCTTCATTGGCATTACATCCCCCACTGGGACCTTGCCGCCTCGCAGTTTAGTGTTCAATTAGCACTTCCACAGTTATTAACTGCTAGGTTTCTAAGCCAAGTTACCATTTCTGCATTTGTATATCATGAGGCTATTACGATGATACTTTTATGCCCAGGGAAGTCGAGACAATTTCCAATCCGAAAATTGCCTAGACCGGCACCGGGAATCGAACCCAACCACCCTAAGCATGGTCTTGCTTTGTAGCCGCGCATCTTACCGCACGGCTAAGGAGGGCCGACAGCTTCTTATTTGCCACATTGTTCAGAATGCTTAGAGCAGTGGGGGCGGTTGACCTCCTGAAACGTCAAATTTGAAACTATCCAGAGGCAAGCTGGCGGTCGTTATCGCTCGAGGAAAACTGGATAAGTATCAACATTTTTGAAATTGTTCCGGAAGCATGCTTTTATAAGCTGATGGGCTTTCAAGAAGGGTTGCCATCGGTAGACCAGCAAAAGTGATTAAAAATAATCGGGCAGGTAGACTTTACCTCTCTTACTCGATATCTTCAATACCGAATAAGTACGAGCCCGCATTGAGCTAAAGAACACTAGTGGTTACATAATAACGAATTGAGAAAATCTAGGTTCCACGAAAATCTGTTTCGTTCTTGTGAGAAAACACAGGATTGCCCTACTACTTGCAACCGAAAGTACGGATAAGATGGGATATTTTGGCTTAATCAGCTTGCATTTTAAGTAACTTTTTGTATGGAGGGAGCGCAGAAGTGAACTTTGAAGTTCCGTTAAGGGGCTTGGAACTCAATGTGAACCAAGAGTGAGCCAATTTGGTTCGGTTAGGAACAAGTATAAGTAAAATCTGAACTTTTGGTTGCTTGGGATGTTTCCGAAACAATTGCTTAAATTTTTTAAATCTAGGTTGCCAGGGACCCCAGTTATCCTTGTAGAATTACCAATCCGCAGATGCCAAGTTCGATTCTCGATCTAAGGTGCTTTCGATTCAGAAATGTGCTCAACTCTCTGGACCTAGTTTATCCTTTGTGCTCACCACACAAGACACATAGTGAAGCAATAGATCGGCATAAAAAAGCTTTCAATTAATTTATTGTGGATATACTAATAGAATTGGTGAAAATCAAGTTAAATTCAAGTTGTCATGTAAAACCATTGGAGAAAGAGAAGATAGCCAGGGTTTCTTTTCCATTGGGCCCACAGAAACATGTTTAAGAATTACTGGTCCGTTGTCAAACCATCGACAGGCCTAATTGCACATAAGATCATGCTTCCGGAACGATTTCATGAATTTTGATACTCATATTACAAGGGTTTCTTCATAATAAGTTTGTGGCCATTTGAGGCCCCACGGGAACCTGTTTCAAGATGACAGTACTATTGTAAAACCATCCTATGGACAAATAAACTAAAAGCTCATGCTACTGACGCAGTTTCATGAATTTTGATACCCACATTGCCAAGGTTTCTTCAGAACGAGTTTGTGGCACATGTTCCAGGATGACCGGTGCATTGTTATACCATCCTATGGTCTAACTACTCATCAGATCATGCTTCCGGACCAATTTTATAAATTTTGATACCCATAATGCCAGGGATTCTTCAGAATGTGTCTTTGGCTACTTTAGGCCGCACGGGACCGTATTTTCGGAATAACCGTTCCGGGATCAAATCATAAGATAGTTCTGTAACGTAGTTAAGTTATATTCTTTTAATTCCCAACGAAGTTCATCAGACATGTGTGTGTGTGTACGTGTGTGTATCTTCAATCTAACCCCCACTGTCCGGCAGTGGTATTATGGAAGAAAGCTGTCTTTAATAAAGTCAGCTTTAGCCCGGGAGTTAGAAGGTGTTAGCTCTACTGCAGCTCCAGTGACCCATTTCAGACTGCCTGGTAACTCACGTCCAGTCCGAGGTCACTTTCACTTGCAATAAGCCCGCCTGTTTATGCTACCATTATCAATTGGATAATGGATCCATAAACAAACTTCCGGATTTTTAAATCCAGCGCGTATTTAGTTTTGGAATCATATAAAAACATATTGAAACAATCTCACCAAATTGATCCAATTCCGAATAAATGAACTGAGGAAGAGAAGACCACAACTAGTGTCCACGAAAAAATCACTACTCTTCCAGCGCTATTCCGAGCAATTCTTTCCACATTTTCCTGGTGTTATCACACATTCATACATATTTTCACCAAATACATCCCCGTATTCAAACTACACAAACGATTTCGCACGCTCAAATACACTACAATAATACACTTGAGTAAAAGTCACCAAACTCTTAAATTTCAAACTCTAGAAACTCAAACTTTTTCTTCTAATACACATGCAAAATATAAACATCAGCCGAATCTAGTTCTTGGGGAAACAAACAAAACCCGTGACAGCAAATTTAAAAGCCCCAACGAAGTTCATCAGACACGGAGCAAAAAAAAATTTGGTTGATTAGGGTAGTGAGCTAATTCCGGTCGTAGTACATATGTACTGCTAAGTTTTCAAATCCAATTTAAATGCTAACCCAACTACTGACTTTAATTAATTTATATGTAACATGAATTTTAGAGTTCCTACTTCCCATTGCGTACTATTAGCGCAATGAACAAATAATGGTTTATTAGGAATCGCTAATCAAAAATACCCTTCATTTTTATAAATATTGTATTACGAAAATCTGTTCACGTCCATGATAGTTTTCATTCGTCCAAACCAATATTCGGTGGATTGCTGTCAAATAAATCTGTTAGTATTGGTGTGCGATTCCAACAAGTACACCAAACTAGTTTTTTATGCGGTGCATATGCATCGTGTTAAAACAAAATGATATAAATTTATTTAATATTGGCCTGTTCTGAATATGTTTTGTATCAATTGTGAAAAACAGAATAGAATATGTGAATGAACGATGTTCTTGGTTATCCAAGAAATCTCTGAAGTGGCCTTTAGATCTACACGCGTAACCAATGATCTACAGGCCTGTTTTGAATATATAATGTACTCATTGTGATACATATGATCGAATATGCGTATGGAAGATGTTCACGGATATCCAAAAAGCCCCTGAAGTGAAGGCCTCCAGATCTACACGCGTAACAAATAATCCACAGACCTGTTTTGAATTTGTAATATGTGCATTGTGGTACATATGATCGAATGTGTATATGAAAAGTGTTCGCGGTTATCCACGAAACCCCTGAAATTAGGGCCTTCCGTTCTACATGCGTAACAAATGATCTACAGGCCTGATTTGAATATGTAATACGACGATTGTAGCGTAATTGTAAAGTAAATTAAACTTTGGTTACGCGTGTAGATCAGAAGGCCTTACTCCAGGAATTTCTTGGATAGCCAAGAGCATATGTTGTAAACGCATTCTATTCTTTGTACTACAGAGAGCATGTACCATTTTTCAATTGAGTAAATTGATTTTTGGTTACGCGTTTTGATCGGAAGGCCTTACTCCAGGAATTTCTTGAATGACTTCCTAGGAAGACTAGAACTTATATTGTCTACAATATATTTTGTCTGTACCACAAGGAACGGGTACCATATTCAAAGCAGCACTACAGATCTTTGTTCTCGTGTGTAGAAGCTGTTTATTCCAGAAAATTCTTGGATAACTGGATGAACTATTTGTGACTTCTTGCTTAATAACTATCATGTCCGTCGATTTCTAAAGTCTAAACAAGTTTGCTTTTTAGTTAAGTTCAAAAAATTTCCCAGGACAATCCCATTTAATGCGTATAAATAAGGTTTGGTTGTACTTCTATTCAGTAAAATGCATCAGTCTGTCAAACAACTAACACAAAAGCGGAGCATGTACGTGGGTAATGTTGCCATCAAGTTTCTACTATGAAATTATTTCCCAGTTTCAATACTTTGAAATTTTGGTGTACATGACGACGTTGGAAGAAAAAAAATGTATTTGGAAGACTTTACTTTTATTCTTCTTCTTCTTCTTATTGACATTACATCCCCACACTGGGACAGAGCCGCACTAAGCACTTCCACAGTTATTAAATGCGAGGTTTCTAAGCCAGGTTACCATTTTTGGGAAGTCGAGACAATTTCCAATCCGAAAATTGCCTAGACCGGCACCGGGAATCGAACCCAGCCACCCTCAGCATGGTCTTGCTTTGTAGCCGCGCGTCTTACCGCACCGCTAAGGAGGGCTTTACTTTTATTACGCTAGCGGAAAATAAGCGAACAAACGAAATTCATTGACTGCAATGTGTTTTATTCGATATGTAATATAAGATTATTCCAGTTCAAATCGTCAGATGGCAACGCGTTCTCAGCCTGTAAACAAGGTGACGAAAGGAAAAAAAAATCTCCAAAGTTTGGAAATTTTCGGGAGTGTGTTTTCGAATTATTCCACAATTCAGTGAAAGATATTCTTTTAATGCACTAAGCATAGCTAGCTTAGCTTAGCTTAGCTTAGCTTAGCTTAGCTAGCTTTGACTGACTACACATATCTATGGTTGCTACTCCGTGATTGACCAGAATCAGTGAAATTGCACAAAGAATCAACTGAATGATTGACTGGGATTGTTCAAGCATTCTCAGTGTGCAAGTTTCAGTGACTCTAAAATTCAAATGATCAATAACGGCGCCGGCCACGTCCTTGTAGTCAGTTAGGAAGAAGGAAGGAATATTAGTAGGTGGTTTTTGCTATTTGAAGACCGTGTTTACCTCTGCGTCTCCACAAAAACCACAGGAAGGATTATCAGTTAATTGGTAGGCATCGTTGGATCTGGATTCACTCTGATAAGCGACACGACCGTGCCATTCTTTATACACAATGATTTTACCTAGCCATGAATCGGGCGCGAAAAGTAGTACAAACTAACTACCGGCCTACCGGGCGCGCAATGCAGAACACATTATTTCGGCCGATCGCGCGATCGTTCTGCTGTCCGAAACAAGAGAAATCTCGCACTCTTTTAATGCACTAAGCATAGCGAAGAAAAAAAGTGAGGAAGTGTAGTGGAAGTTTTTGAAAAACATCGATTTTGATGACGATGTTACGCAGCTTTGCTTGGTGTGGAAGCGGTTTGATTTTCCTTCGTCGCACGGAAAAGGTAGGTAATGTTGCAAATATACTGAATCGTGAAGTTTGTTTGAAGAGTTTTCAATGAAAGTAACACCGGATGTGTCTATCTCTCCAGGTGATAATTTCATAGATTTAATGATCAATCGCGAGTATTTAGTGAATTAGAATTTGATATGACGGGAATTAGCGCCATGGACGAATTAGCGCATGACCCTATATATCTTCAATTTATACAAATTTTGGCACTTGGCCCAGTGAATCTGGAATTCCGGTAACCAGGTAATCCGAATCGGTTCTTTGTAACTTGTATCGGGTAGGTTCCTGAATCTATAACAATCAAAATCGTCAAAATCGGTGAAAATAACAATATTATGATCATTTTAAGTCCGTGGGTACCCTATCGGTAACGTAAGGGAGTTTTTTTGTCGGTAACAAAAGGGTTATTCAAAATATCTTCGCGTGGGCGGTCGCGCTGCAGCAAGGTACCCGGCTGAACGTGGAACGTTATAGACAAAAGCGAAGACAGCAGACCCGGCTTTTTCAGGAGAAGAAACGCCGCCTGGAAGAAGCGGAATGCGAGAAGATGGTACAGCTGTGCCTTTCTCAAGAAACACGCAAGTTATATCAGTAGCTCAACGGATCCCGCAAAAGCTTCGTGCCGCGAGCCGAAATGTTCAGTAAGGATGAAGCATCTTGACGGACGAACGTGTGGTGACCGAAAGGTGAAAGCAGCACTACGAGGGACATTTAAATGGAGCTGAGAGTACAGGCAGTGAAGTCAAGGTAGCGGAGGAGATGACTACGTCAGTTTAACGGACGATGGAAGCCAACAAGCCCCCACCTTGAGGGAAGTTAAGGATGCCATCCAACAGCTAAAGACCGAAAAAGCGGCTGGTAACGACGGTATCGGAGCTGAGCTCATCAGAATGGACCCGAAAAAGCTGGCCACTTGCCTGCACAAGAATCCGGGGAACTGAACAGCTACAGGAGGAGTGCAAGGAAAGGGTTATATGCCCTATCTACAAGAAAGGCGACAAGCTGGAGTGTGAGAACTTTCGAGCGATCACCATCCTTAATGCCACCTACAAAGTGATATCCCAGATCAACTTCCGTCGTTTGTCACCATTAGTGAATGAGTTCGTGGGAAGTTATCAAGCCGGCTTCGCTGACGGCCGCTCGACAACGGACCAGATCTTTACTGTACGGCAAATCCTCAAAAAATGCCGTGAAAACCAGGTCCCAACGCACCATCTGTTCATCGATTTCAATGCGGCATACGACAGTATAGACCACGTAGAGCTATGGAAAATTATGGACGAGAACAGCTTCCCTGGGAAGCATACCAAACTGATCAAAACAACGGTAGATGGTGTACAAAACTGTGTGAAGATTTCGGGCGATCACTCCAGTTCGTTCGAATCGCACCGGGGACTAAGACAAGGTGATGGACTTTCGTGCCTGTTGTTCAACATTGCACTAGAAGGTATCATGCGGAAACCCGGGTGTAACAGCCGGGGCACGACTTTCAACAGATCCAGTCAATTTATCTGTGTCACAGAGGACATGGACATTGTTGGCCGACCATTTTCAAATGTGGAAGAACTGTACACCCGCCTGAAACGTGAAGCAACAAAAGTTGGACTAATGGTGAATGCATCGAAGACAAAGTTGTACATGCTAGTGGGCGGAACCGAGCGTGTCATGGAAGGAATATTACGATAGACGGGGATACTTTCGAGGTGATCGATTTATTCGTCTACCTTTTGATCCTTGCTAACGGCTGATAACAATAATGTTGGCCGTGAAATACGAAGGCGCATTATCTGTGGCTCAAGAAGAAATTGGAACATTTTGCATGGAAAGTTTAAATCACACATTCTAGCCTACTTATCAGGGCAACATCTTCCGCTTTATTTTGTTTATAATGTGTAAATTTACAAAAGCTTTGTAATTTTTTCTTATTTTCATACAATTTTTATGTAGCGGTAAAATATTGAAATTTTTTGCAGTCTTATTCAAAACCAAGTTATTACACTAACACACCTCTGCTGTTGTCCCTGTTATTTTCAATGCAATGGTAATTTCTACCTAAAGCAGCTTAACTATAGGCACATAGCACTAAAACCAGTTATGTTTTGACTGAAATATAACTTTCATCGCTTTACTTCTTTTCTCATTAATCGTTGGAGATCCCATATACAAAACAAAACGTTATGGAGGGAGGAGCACAATTACGAAAATCCAGTCTTTCAAGCCTGTAAGTAATGAATGGATCTTCCTTTAAACTGAGAATGCATTAAGCACCTTGTTTAATTTCCATGAAATTGCCAAGTTCTTATTCAAATTAGTCGACAACCAATTACCAACTGTGAGTCACTTCCCCCTTCATATGAAGATAAACCTCTCTTTCACAGATCGCTCATCAACGGCATTAAAACAAAAATATATCATCCACCGTTAATAAATAGCTTAACTAACTCTGACAGGCTAAACTGTTTCCCCTCTTGTTGCTCAAATACCGGGAAACGCCCACCCCATTTCGGTCCCGATAGCCGTCTGCAACCGCAACTGCTCTTCAAATCGGAACCGTAACGCAAACAGCTTTCCCATAAAATCAAGATGAGCATAAATTTACCTTTATTGCATTTTCTGGTTTGCTTAACAACACGCTCGACACTTATCCCGAGTCCTTTTCAGTTTCCCTTGTCTATGGTTCTACACATTTTTACTACACGGGAGGACTTACCGCGATGAGTTGCGTGTGTGTTAAAAGCAAAAAGTACCTTGCTAACAAGTGCCCATCGCTCATAATTTCATGCCGAATTTATGCTCAAACGCTTCAGGGTGGAGTATTTTGTCATTCCGGATGGTCAAAACAGCTAAATGATAAAACGTGTTTTATTTATTTGACAATTAAATTCACGTCTCGGTTTTAAATTTTTGTCACATTCGAAAAATTGCAAACCTGTTTTTGATACCAAATTTAGTTTCGTTAGCATTTTCATCTGAATTTTTTATCCAGCGACCAATAATCCTTTGGATTAAGTGCCGATTGATCAATTGCTAGTCAAACAATTAGTTCTAGTCCAATTTATTCTGTGAGATGCTGTAAGTATCTTTCGGTTCATACGACGTCTAGGTGCCAGAAAGTTGAAACGAATATGCGCCTGTGGCTTTCCTCTTCATCACAGCTCACAATTGCAGGCACCATTCCCTGTTGTTGGATGGATCAAGCATATGTGCAGTGCCTTGTTTTATTTGGCACATTATAATTATCCTACCAGGGCGTTAGTGTTTTATTTCTGGTTTCGTCGAGTTCATGCTTTTACAAGGAGCCAACCGAAACAAATACATACGACTTCGGTAACGAAACAGCAAGGACTGTCCCACTGAAAAGCAAAGGCTGGCAATACTCAAGATGCGAACGGTTACTGCGTTGCTGATTATCAATTTCACGACCTGTTGATCGGTTCCAAGAGATATGGCTTTGTGAAAGGGAAGAGGGAAGTGACACATGTCGTAACAATTACGTAGGATTAGAGCCGAAAGGACCTCCCAACCAGCAGCCGGCACCAGCAGGGGCATGTGTTAACGCCAACCACGACGACGACGACGACGGTAGCCTGACTTTCGGGTGGCACCAGCGAGTGGTTGCTTCTGCGGTGGCAATATAAATGGTGATGATAGTTTCTGAGACTGCTGTTTGGAGTACCTACCGTACATGATAGATATCATAGAAGGAATAGGAAAAGTGGCGTGAAATTTAAGGAACCCTCGTCACGGTAGACTAAATTTCAAATTGTTTGTTATTAAGAAATTGTTGAGATCGAGAACAGCTAATCAATCTGTGTCAAGATTTTGACTTGACTGGCTAAAGCGAGCTATTCTTGATGTTTTGTTGATTTTATATTACGTTCTAATTTTCAATGAAACAAACAATAATATACACAACATCGGACAACACAAATTCGCAAAAGCCGAACTTCCATAAAAATGACATTTCCTTATGATGATAGATTTTTTTTGCAAAATTGTAATAAAAAGCCAGAATTATCTAACTAGCTTCATTGTTGCCTTTCTCGCGCTACATGAAAATTTAAAAAAATACATTAGGTCGAAATAGCACTTAAAGGGCATACATTACACAATTTCCACCAATTCATATCTATTTTTCAAATGAATTTCCCTTGGAATTTCGAATGAATTTCCCTTGGAAGTTCGAATGAATTTCCCTTGGAAATTCGAATGAATTTCTCTTGGAAATTCGAATGAATTTGCCTTGGAAATTCGAATGAATTTGCCTTGGAAATTCGAATGAATTTGCCTTGGAAATTCGAATGAATTTGCCTTGGAAATTCGAATGAATTTCCCTTGGAAATTTGAATGAATTTCCCTTGGAATTTCGAATGAATTTCCTCTGGAAATTCGAATGAATTTCCTCGGGAAATTCGAATATATTTCCTCGGGAAATTCGAATGAATTTCCTCGGGAAGTTCGAATATATTTCCTCGGAAAATTCAAATGAATTTCCTCGGAAAATTCGAATGAATTTCCTCGGGAAATTCGACAAAATTTCTTCGGGAAATTCGAATGAATTTCCTCTGGAAATGCGAATGAATTTCCTCTGGAAATTCGAATGAATTTCCTCTGGAAATTCGAATGAATTTCCTCTGGAAATTCGAATGAATTTCCTCTGGAAATTCGAATGAATTTCCTCTGGAAATTCGAATGAATTTCCTCTGGAAATTCGAATGAATTTCCTCTGGAAATTCGAATGAATTTCCTCTGGAAATTCGACTGAATTTCCTCTGGAAATTCGAATGAATTTCCTCTGGAAATTCGAATGAATTTCCTCTGGAAATTCGAATGAATTTCCTCTGGAAATTCGAATGAATTTCCTCTGGAAATTCGAATGAATTTCCTCTAGAAATTCGAATGAATTTCCTCTAGAAATTCGAATGAATTTCCTCTGGGAATTCGAATGAAAATTTGAATGAATTTCCGTTGGAAATTCGAATGAATTTCCGTTGGAAATTCCAATGAATTTCCTCTGGAAATTCGAATGAATTTCCTCTGGAAATTCGAATGAATTTCCTCTGGAAATTCGAATGAATTTCCTCTGGAAATTCGAATGAATTTCCTCTGGAAATTCGAATGAATTTCCTCTGGAAATTCGAATGAATTTCCTCTGGAAATTCGAATGAATATCCTCTGGAAATTCGAATGAATTTCCTCTGGAAATTCGAATGAATTTCCTCTGGAAATTCGAATGAATTTCCTCTGGAAATTCGAATGAATTTCCTCTGGAAATTCGAATGAATTTCCGCTGGAAATTCGAATGAATTTCCTCTGGAAATTCGAATGAATTTCCTCTGGAAATTCGAATGAATTTCCTCTGAAATTCAGATGAATTTCCTCTGGAAATTCGAATGAATTTCCTCTGGAAATTCGAATGAATTTCCTCTGGGAATTAATATGAATTTCCTCTGGATATTAGACTGAATTTCCTCTGGAAATTGAATGAATTTCCTCTGGAAATTCGAATGAATTTCCTCTGGAAATTCGAATGAATTTCCTCTGGAAATCGAATGAATTTCCTCTGGAAATGTGAATGAATTTCCTCTGGAAATTCGAATGAATTTTCTCTGAAAATTCGAAGTTTCCTCTGGAAATTCGAATAAGTTTCCTCTGAAAATTTAAATAAGTTTCCTCTGGAAATTCGAATGAATTTCCTCTAGAAATTTGAATGAATTTCTTCTGGAAATCCAAATGAATTTTCTCTGGAAACTCCAATGAATTTCCTCTGGAAATTAAATGAATTTCCTCTGGAAATTCAGATGAATTTCCTCTGGAAATCGAATGAATTTCCTCTGGAATTGAATGAATTTCCTCTGGAAATTGAATGAATTTCCTCTGGAAATCGAATGAATTTCCTCTGGAAGTCGAATGAATTTCCTCTGGAAGTCGAATGAATTTCCTCTGGAAGTCAGATGAATTTCCTCTGGAAATTCAGATGAATTTCCTCTGGAAATCGAATGAATTTCCTCTGGAAATTGAATGAATTTCCTCTGGAAATCAGATGAATTTCCTCTGGAAATCGAATGAATTTCCTCTGGAAATTCGAATGAATTTCCTCTGGAAATTGAGATGAATTTCCTCTGGAAATCGAATGAATTTCCTCTGGAATTGAATGAATTTCCTCTGGAAATTCGAATGAATTTCCTCTGGAAATTGAATGAATTTCCTCTGGAAGTCGAATGAATTTCCTCTGGAAATTCAGATGAATTTCCTCTGAAATTGAATGAATTTCCTCTGGAAATCAGATGAATTTCCTCTGGAAATTCGAATGAATTTCCTCTGGAAATCGAATGAATTTCCTCTGGAAGTCGAATGAATTTCCTCTGGAAATCAGATGAATTTCCTCTGGAAATTCGAATGAATTTCCTCTGGAAATCGAATGAATTTCCTCTGGAAATCGAATGAATTTCCTCTGGAAATCGAATGAATTTCCTCTGGAAATCGAATGAATTTCCTCTGGAAATCAGATGAATTTCCTCTGAAATTCGAATGAATTTCCTCTGGAAATCGAATGAATTTCCTCTGGAAATTCAGAATGAATTTCCTCTGGAAATCGAATGAATTTCCTCTGGAAATTCAGATGAATTTCCTCTGGAAATCGAATGAATTTCCTCTGAAATCGAATGAATTTCCTCTGGAAGTCGAATGAATTTCCTCTGGAAATCGAATGAATTTCCTCTGGAAATCGAATGAATTTCCTCTGGAAATTGAATGAATTTCCTCTGGAAATTCGAATGAATTTCCTCTGGAAATCGAATGAATTTCTCTGAAATTCGAATGAATTTCCTCTGGAAATCGAATGAATCTCCTCTGGAAATTCGAATGAATTTCGTTTGGAATTCGAATGCATTTCCCCTGGAAGTTCGAATGAATTTCCCTTGGAAATTCGAATGAATTTCACTTGGAATTTTGAATGAATTTCACTTGGAATTTTGAATGAATTTCCCTTGGAATTTTGAATGAATTTCCCTTGGAATTTTGAATGAATTTCCCTTGGAAATTCGAATGAATTTCTCTTGGAATTTCGAATGAATTTCCCTTGGAATTTCGAATGAATTTCCCTTGGAAGTTCGAATGAATTTCCCTTGGAAATTCGGATGAATTTCCATTGGAATTTTGAAAGAATTTCCCTTGGAATTTCGAATGAATTTCCTCTGGAAATTCGAATGAATTTCCTCTGGAAATTCGAATGAATTTCCTCTGGAAATTCGAATGAATTTCCTCTGGAAATTCGAATGAATTTCCTCGGGAAATTCGAATGAATTTCTTCGGGAAATTCGAATGAATCCAGAGGAAATTCATTCCAATTTCCGGAGGAAATTCATTCGATTTCAGAGGAAATTCATTCGAATTCGTTCAATTCAGAGGAAATCATTCAATTTCAGAGGAAATTCAATTCAGAGGAAATTCATTCAATTTCCAGAGGAAATTCATTCAATTTCCAGAGGAAATTCATTCGAATTTCAGAGGAATTCGTTCGAATTTCGGAGAATCGTTCAGTTTCAGGAGGAGTCGTTCAATTTCGGAGATTCAGTTCAGAGGAAATTTCAGTTCAGGATTTCAGGAGTTCATTCAATTTCAGAGGAGAATTCGTTCAGATTTCGAGGAGGATTGTTCAGGATTTCAGGAAATTCATTCAAGTTTCAGAGTTCAGTTCGGGAAATTCATTCAATTTCCGGAGGAAATTCAGTTTCGAATTCCAGGAGAATTCGTTCGGTTCAATTTCGGTTTCGAGGAAATTCGTTCGATTTCAGAGGAATTTCAGATTCAATTTCAGAGAATTTCAATTTCAGAAATTCATTCAGATTTCAGAGGAATTCGTTCAGAGGAAATTCATTCGAATTTCAGGAGAATTCGTTTCAGAGATCGTTCAGTTCCGGAGTCGTTCAGTTTCGTTCCAGTTCAGGAGTTCGTTCAGTTCGGAGGATTCGTTCGAATTTCATTGTTCAATTTCAGAGAGTTCAATTTCGGAGTTCAGTTTCAGTTCGGAGGAGTTCAATTCGGTTTTCGGAGGAATTCGTTCAGAGGATTCGGTTCAATTTCAGAGGAAGTTCAGTTTTCAGTTTCGGAAATGCGTTCAATTTCAGAAAATTCAATTTCAGAGTTCATTCGAATTTCAGAGGAAATTCGTTCAATTTCAGAGGAAATCGTTCAATTTCGGAAGATTTCAATTCGGAGAAATTCAATTTCAGAGAAATCATTCAGTTTCAAGAGGTTCAGTTTCAATTTCAGGAAATTCGTTCAGTTTCGGAGAATTCGTTCGATTTCAGAGGAGGTTCAATTTCAGGAGATTCATTCGGAGGTTCGGAGAATTCATTCGATTTCGGAAATGTTCGATTTCCGGAAATTCATTCAATTTCGGAGAATTCGTTCAATTTCCGGAAGTTCAGTTCAATTTCAGGAAATGTTCAATTTCAGAGAAATTCATTCAATTTCAAATTCGGAGAAATTCATTCAATTGCGGAAGGAATTCAATTTCAGAGAAATTCATTCAATTTCAGGAGAAATTCATTCAGTTTCAGAGGAAATCGTTCAGTTTCATTCAATTTCAGATTCAAGATTTCAGAGGAAATTCATTCAATTTCAGGAGAATTCATTCAATTTCGGAGGAAATTCGTTTCGGAAATTCATTCAATTTCAGAGAATTCATTCAGAATTTCAGAGGAAATCATTCGAATTTCAGAGAAATTCGTTCAGGAGTTCATTCAGAGGAAATTCATTCAATTTCAGAGGAATTCAATTTCAGAGAAGTTTGATTTCGGGGAAATTCATTCAATTTCAGAGAAATTCATTCGAATTTCAGAAATTCATTCGAATTTCCAGAGGAAATTCATTCAATTCAGAGAATTCATTCCAATTTCAGAGAAATTCATTCAATTTCAGAAATTCATTCCAATTTCAGAGGAAATTCATTTCAATTTCAGAGGAAATTCATTCGAATTTCAGAGGAAATTCATTTGAATTTCAGAGGAAATTCATTTTGAATTTCAGAGGAAATTCATTTGAATTTCAGAGGAAATTCATTTGAATTTCAGAGAAATTCATTTGAATTTCAGAGAAATTCATTCATTCAATTTCAGAGGAAATTCATTTGAATTTCAGAGGAAATTCATTTAATTTCCAGAGGAAATTCATTCAATTTCAAAGGAAATTTATTCCAATTTCAAGGAAATTCATTCAATTTCAGAGGAAATTCATTCCAATTTCAGAGAAATTCATCAATTTCAGAGAAATTCATTCCAATTTCAGAGGAAATTCATTCAATTTCAGAGGAAATTCATTTCAATTTCAGGAAATTCATTCAATTCCAGATGAAATTCATTCGAATTTCAGAGAAATTCATTCAATTTCAGAGGAAATTCATTCGAAGTTTCAGAGGAAATTCATTCGAATTTCAGAGGAGATTCATTCAATTTCTCGAGGAAATTCATTCAATTTCGAAAATTTGTCGAATTTCCCGAGGAAATTCGTTCGAATTTTCGAGGAAATTCGTTTGAATTTTCGAATGTATATTCGAACTTCCCGAGGAAATTCGTTTCCGAATTTCCCGAGAAATTCATATTCAATTTCCCGAGGAAATTCAGATGAATTCTCGAAATTCGTTTCGAATAATTTGTCCTCAGAGGATTCGAATTCGAATTCCTCAGGAAATTCATATTTCCTCGGGGAAATTCGAATGAATTTCCTCAGGAAATTCGAATATATTTCCTCGGAAAATTCAAATGAATTTCCTCGGATTCGAATGAATTTCCTCGAGGAAATTCGACAAAAATTCTTCAGAAATTCAGAATCTCAGGAAATTCAACTTTCTGGAGAAATTCGGAATTCGAATTTCAGAGAAATTTCAGATGAATTTCCTCTGGAAAATTCTGGAAGATGAATTTCTCTGGAAATTCGAATGAATTTCCTCTGGAAATTCAGATAATTCCTCTGGAAATTCGAAATGAATTTCCTCTGGAAATTCGAAATGAATTTCCTCTGGAAATTCGAAATGAATTTCCTCTGGAAATTCGAAATGAATTTCCTCTGGAAATTCGAAATGAATTTCCTCTGGAAATTCGAAATGAATTTCCTCTGGAAATTCAAATGAATTTGCCTCTGAATTCAGATGAAATTTCTCTGAAATTCGAATTTCCTCTGAATTCAAATGAATTTCTCTGAATTGGGCGAATTTCCTCTGGAAATTCAGAATTTCCTCTGAAATTTCCGTGAATGAATTTCCTCTGAAATTGAATGAATTTCTCTGAAATTGAACGAATTTCCTCTGGAAATTCGAATGAATTTCCTCTGGAAATTCGAACGAGTTTCCTCTGGAAATTGAATGAATTTCCTCTGGAAATTCGAATGAATTTCCTCTGGAAATTCGAATCAATTTCTTCTGGAAATTCGAATGAATTTCCTCTGGAAATTTAATGAACTTCCTCTGGAAATTCGAATGAACTTCCTCTGGAAATTTCGAATGAATTTTCTTCAAAATTTCGAATGAATTAGTTTCCTCTGGAAATTCGGATGAATTTCCTCTGGAAATTCGAATGAATTTCCTCTGGAAATTCGGATGAATTTCCTCTGGAAATTCGAATGAATTTCCTCTGGAAATTGGAATGAATTTCCTCTGGAAATTCGAATGAATTTCCTCTGGAAATTCGAATGAATTTCCTCTGGAAATTCGAATGAATTTCCTCTGGAAATTCGAATGAATTTCCTCTGGAAATTCGAATGAATTTCCTCTGGAAATTCGAATGAATTTCCTCTGGAAATTCGAGTGAATTTCCTCTGGAAATTCGAATGAATTTCCTCTGGAAATTCGAATGAATTTCCTCTGGAAATTCGAATGAATTTCCTCTGGAAATTCGAATGAATTTCCTCTGGAAATTCGAATGAATTTCCTCTGGAAATTCGAATGAATTTCCTCTGGAAATTCGAATGAATTTCCTCTGGAAATTCGAATGAATTTCCTCTGGAAATTCGAATGAATTTCCTCTGGAAATTCAAATGAATTTCCTCTGGAAATTCGAATGAATTTCCTCTGGAAATTCGAATGAATTTCCTCTGGAAATTCAAATGAATTTCCTCTGGAAATTCGAATGAATTTCCTCTGGCAATTCGAATGAATTTTCTATGGAAATTCGGATAAATCTCCTCTGGAAATTCAAATGAATCTCCTCTGGAAATTCGAGTGAATTTCCTGTGGAAACTCGAGTGAATTTCCTGTGGAAATCCGAGTTAATTTCATGTGGAAAATCGAATGAATTTCCTGTGCAAATTCGAATGAATTTCCTCTGGAAATTCGAATGAATTTCCTCTGGAAATTCGAATGAATTTCCTCTGGAAATTCGAATGAATTTCCTCTGGAAATTCGAATGAATTTCCTCTGGAAAATCGAATGAATTTCCTCTGGAAATTCAAATTAATTTCCTGTGGAAATTCGAGTGAATTTCCTGTGGAAATTCGGATGAATTTCCTCTGGATGATTTCCTCTGTTAATTCGAATGGATTTACTCTGGAAATTCGAATGAATTTCTCTGGAAATTCGAAAGAATTTCCTCTGAAAGTTCGGAAGAATTTCCTCTGGAAATTCGAATGAATTTCTTCTGGAAATTCGGAAGAATTTCCTCTGGAAGCTCGAACGAATTTCCTCTGGAATGAATTTCCTCTGGAAATTCGAATGAATTTCCTCTGGAAATTCGAATGAATTTCCTCTGGAAATTCGAATGAATTTCCTCTGGAAATTCGAATGAATTTCTCCTGGAAATTCGAATGATTTTCCCCTGGAAATTCGAATGAATTTCCCCTGGAAATTCGAATGAATTTCCCCTGGAAATTCGAATGAATTTCCCCTGGAAATTCGAATGAATTTCCCCTGGAAATTCGAATGAATTTCCTCTGGAAATTCGAATGAATTTCCTCTGGAAATTCGAATGAATTTCCTCTGGAAATTCGGATGAATTTCCTCTGGAAATTCGGATGAATTTCCTCTGGAAATTCGAATGAATTTCCTCTGGAAATTCGAATGAATTTCCTCTGGAAATTCGAATGAATTTCTCTGGAAATTCGAATGAATTTCCTCTGGAAATTCGAATGAATTTCCTCTGGAAATTCGAATGAATTTCCTCTGAAAATTTGAATGAATTTCCTCTGGAATTCGAATGAATTTCCTCTGGAAATTCGAATGAATTTCCTCTGAAATTCGAATGAATTTCCTCTGGAAATTCAGATGAATTTCCTCTGGAAATTCGAATGAATTTCCTCTGGAAATTCGAATGAATTTCCTCTGGAAATTCGAATGAATTTCCTCTGGAAATTCGAATGAATTACCTCTGGAAATTCGAATGAATTACCTCTGGAAATTCGAATGAATTTCCTCCAGAAATTCGAATGAATTTCCTCTGGAAATTCGAATGAATTTCCTCTGGAAATTCAGATGAATTTCCTCTGGAAATTCAGATGAATTTCCTCTGGAAATTCGAATGAATTTCCTCTGGAATTCAGAATGAATTTCCTCTGGAAATTCGAATGAATTTCCTCTGGAAATTCGAATGAATTTCCTCTGGAAATCAGAATGAATTTCCTGGAAGTCGAATGGTTTTCTGGAAATTGAATGAATTTCCTCTGAATTCGAATGAATTTCTCTTCTGGAAGATTCGAATTTCCTCTGGAAATTGAATGAATTTCCTCTGAAATTGAATGAATTTCCTCTGGAAATTCGAATGAATTTCCTCTGGAAATTCAGAATGAATTTCCTCTGGAAATCGAATGAATTTCCTCTGGAAATTCGAATGAATTTCCTCTGGAAATCGAATGAATTTCCTCTGGAAATTCAGATGAATTTCCTCTGGAAATTCGAATGAATTTCCTCTGGAAATTCGAATGAATTTCCTCTGGAAATCGAATGAATTTCCTCTGGAAATTCAGATGAATTTCCTCTGGAAATTCGAATGAATTTCCTCTGGAAATTCGAATGAATTTCCTCTGAAATTCGAATGAATTTCCTCTAGAAATTCAGATGAATTTCCTCCTCTGAAATTCAGATGAATTTCCTCTGAAATTCGAATGAATTTCCTCTGGAAATTCAGATGAATTTCCTCTGAAATTCGAATGAATTTCCTCTGGAAATTCAGATGAATTTCCTCTGGAAATTCAGATGAATTTCCTCCTCTGGAAATTGAATGAATTTCCTCCTCTGAAATTCAGATGAATTTCCTCCTCTGAAATTCGAATGAATTTCCTCCTCTGGAAATTCAGATGAATTTCCTCCTCTGAAATTCAGAAAGATTTCCTCCTCTGAAATTCAGATGAATTTCCTCCTCTGAAATTCAGATGAATTTCCTCCTCTGAAATTCAGATGAATTTCCTCCTCTGGAAATTCAGATGAATTTCCTCCTCTGAAATTCGAATGAATTTCCTCCTCTGAAATTCAGATGAATTTCCTCCTCTGGAAATTCGAATGAATTTCCTCCTCTGAAATTCAGAATGAATTTCCTCCTCTGGAAAATTCAGATGAATTTCCTCCTCTGAAATTCAGATGAATTTCCTCCTCTGGAAATTCGAATGAATTTCCTCCTCTGGAAATTCAGATGAATTTCCTCCTCTGAAATTCGAATGAATTTCCTCCTCTGGAAATTCGAATGAATTTCCTCCTCTGAAATTCGAATGAATTTCCTCCTCTGGAAATTGAATGCATTTCCTCCTCTGGAAATTCGAATGAATTTCCTCCTCTGGAAATTCAGATGAATTTCCTCCTCTGGAAATTCGAATGAATTTCCTCCTCTGGAAATTCAGATGAATTTCCTCCTCTGAAATTCAGATGAATTTCCTCCTCTGAAATTGAATGAATTTCCTCCTCTGAAATTCGAATGAATTTCCTCCTCTGGAAATTCAGATGAATTTCCTCCTCTGAAATTCAGATGAATTTCCTCCTCTGAAATTCAGATAGATTTCCTCCTCTAGAAATTCGAATGAATTTCCTCCTCTGGAAATTCGAATGAATTTCCTCCTCTGGAAATTCGAATGAATTTCCTCCTCTGAAATTCAGATGAATTTCCTCCTCTGGAAATTCAGATGAATTTCCTCCTCTGGAAATTCAGAATGAATTTCCTCCTCTGAAATTCAGATGAATTTCCTCCTCTGGAAATTCAGATGAATTTCCTCCTCTGAAATTCGAATGAATTTCCTCCTCTGAAATTCGAATGAATTTCCTCCTCTGGAAATTCGAATGAATTTCCTCCTCTGGAAATTCGAATGCATTTCCTCCTCTGAAATTCAGATGAATTTCCTCCTCTGAAATTCAGATGAATTTCCTCCTCTGAAATTCAAATGAATTTCCTCCTCTGGAAATTCGAATGAATTTCCTCCTCTGGAAATTCGAATGAATTTCCTCCTCTGGAAATTCGAATGAATTTCCTCCTCTGGAAATTCGAATGAATTTCCTCCTCTGGAAATTCGAATGAATTTCCTCCTCTGGAAATTCGAATGAATTTCCTCCTCTGGAAATTCGAATGAATTTCCTCCTCTGGAAATTCGAATGAATTTCCTCCTCTGAAATTCGAATGAATTTCCTCCTCTGGAAAATTGAGATGAATTTCCTCCTCTGGAAATTCAGATGAATTTCCTCCTCTGAAATTCGAATGAATTTCCTCCTCTAGAAATTCGAATGAATTTCCTCCTCTAGAAATTCGAATGAATTTCCTCCTCTGAAATTCGAATGAATTTCCTCCTCTAAATTCAGATGAATTTCCTCCTCTGGAAATTCAGAATGAATTTCCTCCTCTGAAATTCGAATGAATTTCCTCCTCTGAAATTCGGATGAATTTCCTCCTCTGGAAATTCAGATGAATTTCCTCCTCTGGAAATTCGAATGAATTTCCTCCTCTGAAATTCGAATGAATTTCCTCCTCTGAAATTCAGATGAATTTCCTCCTCTGGAAATTCAGATGAATTTCCTCCTCTCGAAATTCAGATGAATTTCCTCCTCTGGAAATTCGAATGAATTTCCTCCTCTGGAAATTCGAATGAATTTCCTCCTCTGAAATTCAGATGAATTTCCTCCTCTGAAATTCGAGATGAATTTCCTCCTCTGAAATTCGAATGAATTTCCTCTGGAAATCGGATGAATTTCCTCTGGAAACTCTGGATGAATTTCCTCTGGAAATTGGGATGAATTTCTTCTGGAAATTGGGATGAATTTCCTCTGGAAATTCGGATGAATTTCCTCTGGAAATTCGGATGAATTTCCTGGAAATTCGGATGAATTTCCTCTGGAAATGGGATGAATTTTCTCTGGAAATTCGGATGAATTTCCTCAGGAAATTCGGATGAATTTCCAGAATTTCATCAATTTCAGAGGAAATTCATCCAATTTCCAGAGGAAATTCATCCAATTTCCAGAGGAAATTCATCAATTCAGAGGAAATTCATCCGAATTCCCAGAGGAAATTCATCCGAATTTCAGAGGAAATTCATCCGAATTTCAGAGGAAATTCATCCGAATTTCAGAGGAAATTCATCCAATTTCCAGAGGAAATTCATCCGAATTTCCAGAGGAAATTCATCCGAATTTCGGAGGAAATTCATCCGATTTCCAGAGGAAATTCATCGAATTTCCAGAGGAAATTCATCCGAATTCAGAGAAATTCATCCGATTTCAGAGGAAATTCATCCAATTCAGAGGAAATTCATCCGAATTCCAGAGGAATTCATCAATTTCAGAAATTCATCCGATTTCCAGAGGAAATTCATCCGAATTTCAGAGGAAATTCATCCGAATTTCAGAGGAAATTCATCTGAATTCAGGAGAAATTCATCCGAATTTCAGAGGAAATTCATCCGATTTCAGAGGAAATTCATCGAATTTCTCAGAGGAAATTCATCCGAATTTCTCAGAGGAAATTCATCCGAATTTCTCAGAGGAAATTCATCCGAATTTCTCAGAGGAAATTCATCTGAATTTCTCAGAGGAAATTCATCCGAATTTCTCAGAGGAAATTCATCCGAATTTCTCAGAGGAAATTCATCCAATTCAGGAGGAAATTCATCAATTTCAGAGGAAATTCATCCGAATTTCCAGAGGAAATTCATCCGAATTTCCCAGAGGAAATTCATCCGAATTTCCAGAGGAAATTCATCCGAATTTCCAGAGGAAATTCATCCAATTCAGAGGAAATTCATCCAATTTCAGAGGAAATTCATCCAATTCAGAGGAAATTCATCCGAATTTCCAGAGGAAATTCATCCGAATTCAGAGGAAATTCATCCGAATTCAGAGGAAATTCATCCGAATTTCCAGAGGAAATTCATCCGAATTTCAGAGGAAATTCATCCGAATTCAGAGGAAATTCATCCGAATTTCAGAGGAAATTCATCCGAATTCAGAGGAAATTCATTCCAGAATTTCCAGAGGAGAATTCATTCGAATTCAGAGGAAATTCATCCAAATTCAGAGGAAAATTCATTCAAATTTCCAGAGGAAATTCATTCGAATTTCCAGAGGAAATTCATTCAATTTCAGAGGAGGAAATTCATTCGAATTTCCAGAGGAGGAAATTCATTCGAATTTCCAGGGGAGGAAATTCATTCGAATTTCCAGGGGAGGAAATTCATTCGAATTTCCAGGGGAGGAAATTCATTCGAATTTCCAGGGGAGGAAATTCATTCGAATTTCCAGGGGAAATTCATTCGAATTTCCAGGGGAGGAAATTCATTCGAATTTCCAGGGGAGGAAATTCATTCGAATTTCCAGGGGAGGAAATTCATTCGAATTTCCAGGGGAGGAAATTCATTCGAATTTCCAGGGGAGGAAATTCATTCGAATTTCCAGGGGAGGAAATTCATTCGAATTTCCAGGAGGAAATTCATTCGAATTTCCAGGAGGAAATTCATTCGAATTTCCAGGAGGAAATTCATTCGAATTTCCAGAGGAAATTCATTCGAATTTCCAGGAGGAAATTCATTCGAATTTCCAGGAGGAAATTCATTCGAATTTCCAGGAGGAAATTCATTCGAATTTCCAGGAGGAAATTCATTCGAATTTCCAGGAGGAAATTCATTCGAATTTCCAGGAGGAAATTCATTCGAATTTCCAGGGGAAATTCATTCGAATTTCCAGGGGAGGAAATTCATTCGAATTTGCCGAGAAGGAAATTCATTCGAATTTCCAGGGGAGGAAATTCAATCGAATTTCCAGGGGAGGAAATTCATTCGAATTTCCAGGGGAGGAAATTCATTCGAATTTCCAGGGGAGGAAATTCATTCGAATTTCCAGGGGAAATTCATTCGAATTTCCAGAGGAAATTCATTCGAATTTCCACGGGAAATTCATCCGAATTTCCAGGAAATTCATCTGAATTTCAGGGAAATTCATCCGAATTTCCAGGAAGAAATTCATCCGAATTCAGGAAATTCATCCAATTTCAGAGGAAATTCATCCAATTCAGGGAAATTCATCCAATTCAGGAAATTCATCCAATTCAGGAAATTCATCCGAATTCAGGGAAATTCATCCGAATTCCAGGAATTCATCCAATTCAGGAAATTCATCCAATTTCCAGGAAATTCATCCAATTCAGGAAATTCATCCGAATTCAGGAAATTCATCCAATTCAGAAATTCATCCGAATTTCAGGAAATTCATCCGAATTTCAGGGAAATTCATCCGAATTTCCAGGAAATTCATCTGAATTCAGGAAATTCATCCGAATTTCAGGGAAATTCGTTCAAATTTCCAGGAAATTCGTCCAATTTCAGGGAAATTCGTCCAATTTCCAGGAAATTCATCCGAATTTCCAGGAAATTTATCCGAATTTCCAGAAATTCATCCAATTTCCAGGAAATTCATCCAATTTCCAGGAAAATTCATCCGAATTTCCAGGAAATTCATCCGAACCTTCAAGGAAATTCATTCCAATTTCCAGAGGAAATTCATTCCAATTTCCAGAGAAATTCATTCCAATTCAGAGGAAATTCATTCCAATTCAGAGGAAATTCATTCCAATTCAGAGGAAATTCATTCGAATTTCCAGAAGAAATCCATTTGAATTCCCAGAGGAAATTCATTCGAATTTCCAGACGAAATTCATTCGAATTTCCAGACGAAATTCATTCGAATTTCCAGAGGAATTTCATTTCATTTTCCAGAGGCAATTTATTCGAATTTCCAGAGGAAATTCATTCGAATTTCCAGAGGAAATTCATTCGAATTTCCAGACCCGGTTCCAGAGGAAATTCATTCGAATTTCCAGAGGAAATTCATTCGAATTTTCAAAGGAAATTCATTCGAATTTCCAGAGAAAATTCATAGGAAATTCATTCGAATTTTCAGAGGAAATTCGGATGAATTTCCTGGAAATTCGGATGAATTTGCCCTGAAATTCGGATGAATTTCCTGGAAAATTCGGATGAATTTCCTGAAATCGGATGAATTTCCTGGAAATCGGATGAATTTCCTGGAATTCGGATGAATTTCCCTGGAAATTCGGATGAATTTCCCTGAAATTCGGATGAATTTCCTGAAATTCGGATGAATTTCCTGGAAATCGGATGAATTTCCTGGAAATCGGATGAATTTCCCTGGAATTTCGGATGAATTTCCCTGGAAATTAGGATGAATTTCTGAAATTCGGATGAATTTCCACTGGAAATTCGGATGAATTTCCACTGGAAATTCGGATGAATTTCCACTGGAAATTCGGATGAATTTCCCCTGGAAATTCGGATGAATTTCCCCTGGAAATTCGGATGAATTTCCCCTGGAAATTCGGATGAATTTCCCCTGGAAATTTGGATGAATTTCCCCTGGAAATTCGGATGAATTTCCCCTGGAAATTCGGATGAATTTCTCCTGGAAATTCGGATGAGTTTCCAGGGGAAATTCATCCGAATATCCAAGGGAAATTCATCCAAATTTTTCAGAAATTCATCTCCTCTGGAAATTCGAATGAATTTCCTCCTCTGGAAATTCGAATGAATTTCCTCCTCTGGAAATTCGAATGAATTTCCTCCTCTGGAAATTCGAATGAAATTCCTCCTCTGGAAATTCGAATCAAATTCCTCCTCTGGGAATTCGAATAAATTTCCTCCTCTGGAAATTCGAATGAATTTCCTCCTCTGATGAATTTCCCCTGGAAATTCGGATGAATTTCCCCTGGAAATTCGGATGAATTTCCCCTGGAAATTCGGATGAATTTTCCCTGGAAATTCGGATGAATTTCCCCTGGAAATTCGGATGAATTTCCCCTGGAAATTCGGATGAATTTCCCCTGGAAATTCGGATGAATTTCCCCTGGAAATTCGGATGAATTTCCCTTGGAAATTCGGATGAATTTCCCCTGGAAATTCGGATGAATTTCCCCTGGAAATTCGGATGAATTTCCCCTGGAAATTCGGATGAATTTCCCCTGGAAATTCGGATGAATTTCCCCTGGAAATTCGGATGAATTTCCCCTGGAAATTCGGATGAATTTCCCCTGG
Organism: Armigeres subalbatus; assembly: GCF_024139115.2. Taxonomy (NCBI): domain Eukaryota; kingdom Metazoa; phylum Arthropoda; class Insecta; order Diptera; family Culicidae; genus Armigeres; species Armigeres subalbatus. The sequence continues at coordinate 411,311 of NW_026943034.1, forward strand.
AAATTCGGATGAATTTCCCCTGGAAATTCGGATGAATTTCCCCTGGAAATTCGGATGAATTTCCCCTGGAAATTCGGATGAATTTCCCTGGAAATTCGGATGAATTTCCCTGGAAATTCGGATGAATTTCCCTGGAAATTCGGATGAATTTCCCCTGGAAATTCGGATGAATTTCCCCTGGAAATTCGGATGAATTTCCCTGAATTCGGATGAATTTCCCTGGAAATCGGATGAATTTCCTGAAATTCGGATGAATTTCCTGGAAATCGGATGAATTTCCCTGGAAATCGGATGAATTTCCTGGAAATTGGATGAATTTCCCTGGAAATTCGGATGAATTTCCTGGAAATCGGATGAATTTCCCTGAATTCGGATGAATTTCCCCTGAAATCGGATGAATTTCCTGGAAATTCGGATGAATTTCCCCTGGAAATTCGGATGAATTTCCCCTGGAAATTCGGATGAATTTCCCCTGGAAATTCGGACGAATTTCCCCTGGAAATTCGGACGAATTTCCCCTGGAAATTCGGACGAATTTCCCCTGGAAATTCGGACGAATTTCCCCTGGAAATTCGGATGAATTTCCCCTGGAAATTCGGATGAATTTCCCCTGGAAATTCGGATGAATTTCCCCTGGAAATTCGGATGAATTTCCCCTGGAAATTCGGATGAATTTTCCCTGGAATTTCGGATGAATTTCCCCTGGAATTTCGGATGAATTTCCCCTGGAATTTCGGACGAATTTCCCCTGGAAATTCGAATGAATTTCCCCTGGAAATTCGGATGAATTTCCTCTGGAAATTCGGATGAATTTCCCCCGGAAATTCAGATGAATTTCCCTCGAAAATTCGGGTGAATTTCCCTTTCGAAAAATGTTTGCAAACATGAAATGGTTTTGGAATTACCGCAGTATTTGTGTTAGCAACGAGTTTGTTCACTTTTTACACTAATAATAGAGTTCCCCCCCCCGCGCGCTGGCGCCTACCTTCTAAATACTAACGAAGTGGTTTGACCTAATTTCTTGGGGTTTGGGATTTTGAAGCGAACCCATCTACCATTGGATTGATTTGAGGGCTGAGCTACGAAAGGCCCCATACTTGGATATTTGTTAAACTTTGGCCGTTTCAAAGAAAGCTGAATACTTTTTAAGATGTTTTTTAATTGTTAACTTGTTTAAAAAACTAAAAAAGTCAAGACTTATCACAATCAAGACATCATCAGCTCTAAATATTCTTAAATAAGATTAACTACGACAATAACTCATAAGAACGTGTTTCGCAACGGAGCCGCCTATCAGTCGTGTAATTAATCATTGTCGAGCATTGTTTTTCTCTTCGTCGTAATTCTCCTCGTTCGCATTTGAGCAGACAACAATTACATGCACAGATCGTGGTTTGCGCCCAAATACAAGCCTCGGATGCAAATCATTTAGGGCCCACATGACATCGTGCGCTAACCGTGTCTTGGCGTTTCCGATGAGCAAACGCACCTGCCGCCTTCCAGACGCAAAATCCCTCGATGAGTGTCAGTTGATGTCAAAAAGTACATGTTCCATGCAGAAATGTATGCAAAAATCGACCATCGTCGGTTCCTGGCTTCCCGGTTGCAACCAACCGGGAGGAGTTGGTACCATCATCAGAGTGCACCAACAATAAAATATGAATTAATTATGCGGTCATTACGAGCTCACTTGTAGAAAAATGCGTATAATTAAATTAAAAATAAATATGCGCACTGGACAGCCCTGCGGAGAAGCGTACACTGCTTTCGGAGGAACAGCAAAGTGATTAAAATTATTTGGATCATAAAAACATGGTTGAGACCCGTAGCAGCGTAAGATTGAAACTTGTGAGGATCAGCACCTTGTTTTGGTACAATCTACAAATATTTTTAAAGATATGATTTATAATTTCTCCACAAACAGGTGCAAAAAAGATTTCTTAATTTATCACACCAATGCTTTCATATTTTGTAGTTTTCCTTCTGTATGACTTTAGGTTTGAGCCACAGCTTTGCCTACATTTTCTGCACAGTATCGTTTTATTCCTTCTAACGACTTATTCGATTTTTTTTTAAAGTTTTAAGGCAAAAAAAGAAAATAAATTTAGCTTTAAATCCAATAATTTTGATCTTATTTTTGCACCCAAGGAAACAGTTTACAGCCGGGAAAAGTGCAAATTCGGTTCGCGGTCGCCTCCTGCACGGCAACATCCTATTATATTGTTCGCAACGCTCTAATTTGTACTTAATTATCCGTGAAAAGTACAAGTGCAGTACATCGGTTGGAGCACGCCATCCAGCAGCGCTTCGTGCTGGTTTCCTCCAAAGTTCAACCGCGATGTGCCTCACCGACCTGCGAACAATGACCAAATGCGGTTTGGCCGCCCTACATAAACTACATAAACAGTCTACAAGACTGGAGCTGCGAGGAAAAGTGTTCACAGGATGTAAGCCTCTAAGTGAAAAGTTTTGTCGACGGTGGGGCCTATTTGGCACTTTGAGTACCTGGTGAAGCAACAATGTGCCTGGACATGTGGCACTCTTACCATAGGGTAAGTAAACATGTTGTAATACTCGTGTAGTTGCTCATCAGTAGGGAAGTTACCTAAATGGGGCTTAATTGAGTTGCCTTTCATGCTCCATTGGTAAAAGTACAAACCGGTGGAGTAATGGTGGCCTACGTTTAGTAAGTTTGTGATACTTTGTCGTGTGTATGCTACTATTTAGAGGTTACATTTTGCACCATTTTCTTCGTAGACCACTTCCGTGTAAACCATCAGAAGAAATTGTTAATATATGTGTACGGGCCCTCCTTAACCGTGCGGTAAGACGCGCGGCTACAAGACAAGACCATGCTGAGGGTGGCTGGGTTCGATTCCCGACGCCTGTCTAGACAATTTTCGGATTGCAAATTTTCTCGACTTCCCTGGGCATAAAAGTATCATCGTGTTTGCCTAATGATATACGAATGCAAAAATGGTAACTTGGCTTAGAAACCTCGCAGTTAATAACATTGGAAGTGCTTAATGAACACTAAGCTGTGAGGCGGCTCTGTCCCAGCGTGGGGATGTAATGCCAATAAGAAGAAGAAGAAGAAGATGTGTACGATTATTGACTGCAATATTATTGAATCCCATTATTTGTACAAAATGTACAAAATGTATTGGTTTTATTAAGGGGAAATGGCGGCTTTGACAGGTTTTGTTCTATTATTGTCAAGGGGGTTTTTATTTACCAAATTTTATGAAATTTGGCCGCAATATTCTTTGATATTCAATGAATGTTGAGGCCAAATTTGAGCAAAATTAGTTATAGAAAAACCCCCTGACAATAATAGAACAAAACCTGCCAAAGCCGTCGTTTCCCCTATTTCTTTATGGAAATTTTCATATTTTTTATCGCTCTTTATTGTTTTTTTTTTATGGAAAGTTCTTAACAATTTTTATAGAAAAAAATTACTTTGTGGAAAATGTATTAGAAAGTTTATTGATATTTATGGATATTTTGTGTTTATTTTTAAATGAACTTTTAGATTTCTTTATTGAAAATTCTTGTTTTATGATTGCAATTTTTGCTTTAAAAATAGCTTATTTATTTTTGTTTTGTCGAAAATTCTTGTAATTTTGCATTATTTAGGGAAATATTTATATTTATATTTTGCTTATACTCTGATTCTGATTTCTTCATTGACAGTTTCCTATTTTTGACGTAAACTACGTCTAAGGGGAAGACTCGGATACAGGGTGACAAATGAAAATTTCCAAATTCGAGACCGTCACGAAATCATGTAAGATTTTGAACGTTAATAGCGCTTTTATCTTCCGATGGATTTTTGAGATTTATATATCAATGGACTTGGAAATCCTCTACCAATTTGTCAATTATATTGAAACTTTGGGTTATGAACATTAAAATAGGGTATCGGATCATTTTGGCAGCACCCTCTTTTCTTGTCCGCTAGAGTCTCGTTTCGGCCGTCGCCGTTCAGTGCGGTTGGCTTTTGGACTCTGCTTTTTGTGCGGTGTTTCGCACAAAAAGTAGAACAATGGAGCCGGACCAGTGACTGCGGTCGAAACAAATGTAACAAAAATGCGTAATGGAACGTACACACGGTCAAGCAGTTTGACCAACATTGACTCCACCTCTCGTTTATTCAAACATCCATCAAGTTTCACCAACAGCGACACGAACAATCAATTTATTCGATCAACAATATCACACACGAACGAACGAAGCGCCAACTTGAGCACCAACCATCAAAAAATATATGGGGGTTTGTGCAACTTCACTACAAATGCTCAAACATGTTCGGCGAACCTTGACTCCACCCCCGACAACTCAAACCAAAATCAAACCGTTTTAATTTTTTCCAACCGAGCCGCCAACTGTCAAATGGTTGTTCGAACAACTTCACACACGTTCAAACAAAGCAGCAACCGAAGCGTTTTCTTGAGGGTGGAGTCAATGTTCGTTAAACTGCTTGACTGGTGTGTACGTTGCATAATGTAGTGCATGCTGTATAAAAAGCTATGCAGATAGGGCATGTTTGTGCAGGCATGAGACGATCAATTGTTATCAATGCCAATGACCTTGCTAGTAATGCAATCATCGCAATGTAATTGCACAAACATGATTATACATATTAAAAACGACTTTGGAAAAATGTTAAGCATTTTTTGCAAACTGAAAACTAATAAGGCCGTTACACATATTTATGAAAATTATGATCTCGAGCGTCGTTAAAATTTGATTGCAGAGGTTTTTGAGGCCGGGGAAGGTTTTTAATATTGTTCGAGACCCCATCTCCTCTTTGAAGCCTGGCTCCTATACAAATAAAACACCAATTTCATCATAACTCGAGATCAAGCAAATGGAACCAAATCTGGCGTGTGGAGGTTTTTTAAGAGAAGATATATTTCTGTGATGGTTTGCAACGCCTCCCCCTTCTGGAAAGAGGGGTTCCCATACAAATAAACCAAAAATTTCTGCATAACTCGAGAACTAATCAGAAAATAAATCAATTTTAGGCGAAATAAAGTTCGTCGGGTCTGCTAGTAAAAAATAAATATTAAAATGGAAAAAAAATAATAAAAACTCCTCGGATTTGTTAAAGAATGTTTTGAAAGTTCTCAAAATTTACCGGACATTTTTTTTGTTGCCCCTCAAATTGTTATTTTTGAGCAAAACAATCCGAAGGGGGGAGGAGGAATATTTTTAAAAAATATTTATATCGGCCAAATAATATTTTGTCCAATTAAATGCGCGTCTGAATCAGAAGGTTTTAACTTTGATTCAGAAAGTGTGAATGCACACATAATGCATAGGGCCCGATGCCCACGTAGCGTCTTTTCAACGCTGCGTGCACACGGCGTTAAAAGGACGCATGTGTGCATCGGGAAAAAGCGGTAACGCAGCGTCGCCGCACCGATGCACACCTGCGTTTTTTCAACGCCACGTGCACGCAGCGTTGAAAACACGCTACGTGGGCATCGGCCCTAATACGTGGGTGCAATAATGCGGTACTTATTGTATACGACAAAAGCTTTGAAACGCATACGTTCTTGAAACGGGCTATATGAGTTACAATAGAGCTATCACCTTCTTGCTCCCTGATTCAAAAGTCTTGCAATGATATTAATAAAATAGTTGCACGAATATTTTATCCATAGTGACACTCAGTGTTGGTAGAATCATACTCAAATCTGAATCATCGAGGTTTCATGCACGAGCTAACTCGCCTGCGATTCTGTAAGGGTAGCATCGCGCTTGAGTTTCTCGGCCAGAATCGCATCGCTTCGCTCACTCACCGAAAAATGATTTCGTTCTAAAAAGCGTCAAAACGCAATCGAGTCGTATGTTTTGTTTATATGTGCAATTATTAGCCATTGTTTTAGACGAAAAACAGTTAATTCAATGCATTCAACAATGAAGAACACGTAAATATCATGCAATGATGCAAATTGCGATTCGAATCATGAGCAAATCTCTAGGCCATGATTCTGATGGGATTTGACTCACGCATGGTTTGAATCGCCAACAATTTGCATATCTTAAGATACGCTAGTTTTGTTCGAAACCAGTGACATAAGTAATCAAATGAATTTTCTAAAAATATTCATGCATGATGGTACTACAATCCTCAATGAACAAAACTGCCTTACGTAGTTTACGTTGGGCGGTTGTGTCTTGTACATAACCCTTCTGATTTTTTTTATGGGAGCTCCTGTTTCAGGGTCAATAATTTTAGCTGGGGTTTTATTAAAGTTAGAAGAGTATGGATGTTACCTGACGGAATTTCGAAACCTGTTTAGTCGAACTCGGTTTTATAGTGGAGTAAGCTACTACAAAATAGAGTATATTGATTGCATGTATTCGTTTTAATTCTAGGTTTCTCACAGTTTTAGTTCTATTCATTAGTTTACCATCGTTCGTAACGATTTAATCTTTCGTGTTTTGCTATAGATAACTTAATTTTTGTTTACAATAGGTTCGACAAATTTAATTTTTTTCCCTTCGATTTCAACTTACTTATGAATCCTGTACACCTCAGGTGATGCAAAGGGCCGACTCCATCCTGATCTCGATTTTCAGGAATTTAGAAATAAGATATTTATAGCAATTTCAGCAAGAATAACTTTTTCACGTTTCTGGTTTACGACTTGTTTTGTTCATTTTGTTATAACGAGTGGCTTAGCTTAGCTTAGCTTGTTTGACTGTACACATCGTAGTTGCTAGTCGTGATTGGCCGAGAAACAACAAATTTGCACAGCTCACCAAATGAATAGCTTTCCTGGGATTAGAAAACCATTATGATTTGGAGTTTCAATAATTCAAGACCAATAACGATGCCGGCCACAGTCACAGTCAATTTAGGATTAGGGGAGGAAAATTGGTCCAACACTCATTGCTACAAGAGACCGAGAAATCCTCTGCATCTCCGTGAGTACCACGGGAAATGGATATGTGGTTAGATGATAAGGTAATCTATTTTTTATTCCGAACGTGCGCGATCGTTCTGCTGTTCGTGACATGAAAAAACACGCACTGATGAACTTTATTATTGACCGCACTATGCAGAACACAATATTTCGGGAGATCGTGCGATCGTTCTGCTGTTCGGACTTTTGCACCATGATTGTTTCCAATCTCGTCAAAGAAGTGGGCGCCGGAAAGGTTGGCCATGTTGCTCAACGAAATAACTCTTGGCGACTGTGGAAAACTTATTTGAAAATCAAGTCGTTTTCGGCCGTTGCAGTCTTGTAAAGCAGCAAAAACAGGTTTACTTCTGCATCCGACGGTTTCGGTAATTTATTTTACCTTTTTCAAGGATTCTAAAAATGTTTGCAATTAGTTTTAATTTGACAGTTTGATTTTAGCCCATCCCTAGTTTTACTTACTGAAGCTTGTTTCGTTGTTAGAATGGTAGTGTTACACACTAATGTAGTCCATTCAAAAGAAAAATGGCGCCGGCTTCGGCAACAAACAGTTGAAAATTTTAAATAATGTTACCAAATATTAACTATTCTACTCACTGCATAGGTTGCAGTTATTTTGCGCGGCACTGTATCGTGGGTGGCTTTTTTTACTATAAACCCTAAAGCTTCTCTTCTTTTCGCTATGCTTTCCACTATAATTCTTCACCTACGCTTTTGAGCACTGCAGCCGGTGGCTGCCTGCGATTTTAAACTAATACTATTGTAGGTAGTTGGGCAATAGGGAATATTTGTTATTGTGTTTGTGTGGTGTTGCTATTTCGTGTTTTGTTTATCTTCCCAACTTCATGTAAAATGCCTGCATAAATTGCGTGTAAACCTTCTGTGTCTGTTCTTCTGTTAATACTGTTTGTGTTGTTTGTAATGTGACACATTTCGAGAAATTGTAGTGTATGTGTATTCTTATCTCTATCTAGTATTTTCACTTTTTCTAGATCAAATCGGTGTTGTTTTTCGATGCTGTGGTTCATCAGTGCTGTTCGTTCCCCCAGAGTGGTAATCTGTGAATCGTTTGGGCTGGTTCCTTCCTGTATCAGTTTATCCATCTTGTTATAGTGTGTTTGATGTCCTTGTATTCTTGTTTTCAGGCGATTTGTTGTCATTCCAATATACGTAGCTTCGCAGTTTCCGCACCCATTCTGCTGTTCGTAACATGAAAAAAAAAACGCGCACTGATTTTTGTCATTACGGGTGACAACTAAAAAATTGGAATGAAAAGAATGGCTCGGGAAACAAACTACAAAGAAGTACAGTTCAATCTGATATATGTTATATAAAGAGTTGTCCTTAGTCTTCAAACTTAGACTAATGAATATTAGCATATGGTCCGTGACTCGCCGTGCGGTGCAGCTTAGTATTGCAGATATGACATGACCGCTTTACGAATCTGGCATATCGATTACCAGATTGCTGCTTCTGATCCTGCTTATGAGTCACTTTGTGTTTTTGGCAATTGTATACAGACCCAAAACCAAACCAAAAAATGTTAAAACAGACAGAAAAGTACTACAGACAACTAAAAAATCGGAAAGAATTCAATACTTTTAAATAGAACGACACACTGGTGCGAGCGATTTCATTTCGTCTCAACAGTTGGCAGCGAAGTTGTCAGGGCGATACTGAACGACGTGGGTTCAGTCGCTACATACCCCCACCCGTATTGCTGCCAGAACCTCCAGCTATACCAAGATCTTCAGTGACGTTTAGTATAGCCAGCTTTTATACAGGTCGTCGATGAAATCCCTTTGTAGTCTGTACGTCGACTCGCCTCACTCGCCTATGGATAAACACGAAGTATTCTTCCTCGTGTCCAGCTGTTTCGCTCCTTGTCGCTATATCTATCATCACTAAATCGCCGACTCGAACATTTCGCACCTCTCCAAGCCATTTGGATTGAGGTGACATACTGCTGGTTGGGGAGATACTGCTTAATCCAACCAACGTTTCCAGAAGCTGTCCAGCATAACTTGGATGGCATTCCAATTGGAACGAAGAGCGGCTGCTTCTTTGGTAGGCATGGTAGCTGGTTGCACTACTCTGCTGGAGCTTAGGATCAAAAAATGGTTGGTCGTAAGAGCTTCGTTCGTTTAACTATCCAGGGGATAGTGGGTCAGTGGACGTCAGTTAACGAGCGATTCAACTTCGGCAAGAACAGTAGCCAAAGCTTCATCATCGAGATGTCTATGGGTCTGTACACAGCTGAGTCCTTTATTGACGGAGCGTACAAGCTACTCCCACACGCCACCCATGTGAGGGGCGTACGATGGATTGAACTTCCACTGGGTCCTTTGGTTGGTGATGGTGTAAGAGGCAAGAGATTGGTTAACACACCGTATTTGTTTGGCCAGTTTACCACTAGTTTCCTGGAAATTAGTCCCCTAGTCCGAATAAATCTCCTGTGGAGCTCCTCGCAGTGCAATAAACCTTCGGATAGCTTGTTTACTGGACTTGGTTGATAACGAAGCTGTCACTTTCAAATGTATTGCCCTGGTGGTCAAGCAGGTAAACAGGTCTACCCAACGCGTGACATTCGTCCTTCTAATGCGAACCGCCAAAGGCCCGAAATAATCGAGTCCCATGGGAATATGAACACGAATATGAAAGCTCTCACGTAGGGTGTAGTCCGTGCCAACGGTAGGGGGCCTATTTTTGGCACCTGAGGTAGAGCTCGGTATACTGAGCACCAACTACAGCTTTTCGTAGCTTTCCGTACAACCACTCTTATATCTGAGACGTGGTATTTTTGTCGGAACTCATTGACCACTGTTTCTCCGTTTGCGTGGCCATATTTGCGGTGGTACCAATTAACGTGGTGCTCTTTGGGGCTGTCCATATACCACGTGGACAGTTTAGAGGGAGGGGGAGTATGTCGATTGTCCACGGTCTATACAATTTTTTGAAAATTTATATGAGCAAATGTCCACGCTGGGGGAGGGGGGTATCTAAATCTGACAAAAACTGGTCCACGTGGTATATGGACAGCCGATATTATGATCGGAAACTTCATGCCGTACGGAATGTACGGTGATGCGGCGATTCGTACATTTTTTCGTATCACATCTCTTTCGCTGATAAACAGTGACAGCTTGTAGATATGACCATTCTTTTCAACAATTGACTGCTGATTTCTGCGCAGAATACGGATCTCATCAGAAAACGCATCTGCCTGTACCAACTTCCAGATGGAAGCTGCGTTTAGTTCCTTGCTCGACAAGATATCCACGCTGATCGCAGAGCCGACTCATTTTGCTTTGACAATTGTCTTAGAACCTTTGTATATAGGCTATAGCCCTGATCAGCCTCTTCCACTTAGGGAATCGTTGGAATTGTATAATCGGCTCGACTGAAACCTTCACGTTAACGTGGACGTTCCGCAGCTCTTCGTTTGTACATTCCTTCGCCAGGGAGTCTTCCACGGGCCATTGACGTCGCAACATCGAACATGTCCTTTATCGACGATTCTAAAGTAGGCAACTGCAGCGAAGGTGCTCTCGCTCGCGTCAACGAAGACGTGTAGCTCGAGTGATTCGTAGGCTTCCTTGCTGTACCGTGGGAAGTAGCATCTGGGAATCTTCACTTCATCCAGCGTCCGTAGTACCTCCAACCACTACTGTTGCCATCGAGGAACGATATCGGATGGGATGCGTTCGTCCCAACCGACCTTTGGCATCCAAACTTCTTGGATGACGACTTTTCCTCCGGCGACGAACGATGCAACGAGACCCAGAGGGTCAAACAGACTCATCACCAGTCTCAGGACCTCTCGTTTGGTAGGGATGACAGTTAAGTCGAAAAGGCGTTTCAAATCGCTACGGAAATTTGTCGTGTACGAGAACATGTCCTCGCTAGGCAACCAGACCATTCCTGCTTGAGTATTTTGTTCGCCGATTCGTTTAAGCACTTCGGGGGAGTTCGACGTACAGGTTGTATTTGAAATCCTGCTCGGTCGTGGACTGTTCCTGTTTTTAGTTCCTGTGGCCAGGGATTGAATCCTAATGAGAAAGAGCAAGTCTCTCACTAATTATCTCTGTATACATTTATTTATTTATTTATTTATTTATTTATTTAATTATAATTCATCTGACAGCTTAGTCTTAATGAATGAAACTAAAACTAACGGTTACAATAATAGTGACCTCTTCACCCAATTTTTAAAACGTTCGGGTGCTTCGCAAAAGTCAAAAAGCTCCTCAACCATTGTAAATGTCCTGATCATTGCAGAGACTGGTTCGTTGTGCCCGAAGAACGTACGATGAAATTGATCCTGCAGTAGTGATCGTTGCCGAAGAGGTCGTTGTATGGCACGAATATCCAGTAGCCCGAGCAACCGAGGAGAGTCGATTTCTCCGCACAGTAGTCTAGCCACGAATGTCGCTTGCTGCAGCTTTCGCCTTCTTTCGAGGGTGTCCATATTAAGCAATTTGCACCGAGTAGGATATTTTTTTATCTTTCGTTTATTTGGATGGCTCATTTGCCGTGAAGCGTTACGGAGCCGAAATCAAGTTAAACAATATATAGTGCTAGTTTTGGGAAGTAAAACTAGCGGTTTGGGCGAGGTTCGAAAATACAATAATACAATAGGAAAGGAAAGGAATTTAGGGTGCTTTATTAATTACGATACTGATGTTCACTTGGTTGACATTCCTCGCATTTTTACATCTGTAACGGGACAAACAAACTTTTTGGGAGACAACGACGAGAGGAAGACATACGGAAGGGATTAACGGCAGACATGGAAATGTACAACAAGAGGAAGACATTCGATATGGCGTACGACAGACAAAGGAATGGGCAGACAATGATTACAGTCAGCAACTTTCAAAAATTGGTGGACCAGGGACATGTACTCGAGATCAAGGCCCGACAACACTTCCCTAATAGGCTTTGGTTGTTTTCCTCGGACCCGGAGATGTTCAGTTAGCGCAGATCTGGGGCCACGATGCTCCTCGCACGCCCACACGACATGATCGATGTCCTGATAATCCTCGCCGCAAACACAGAGATTTCCTTCCGAGAGCCCCACTCTGAAAAGATGTGCATTTAGAGTGTAGTGATTGGACATTAGACGACACATGGTTCGAATGAAGTCTCGTCCCATATTAAATTTTTTGAACCATGGACGCTTCGACACCTGCGGGCGAATTGAATACAGCCATCTACCCAACTCCCCATTTGTCCATTTCTGTTGCCAGCTGTTCAAGGTTTCCTGACGAACTAATGTGAAAAAATCATCGAAGGTGATTTGCCGATCGTAAATATCACCTTCCATAGCGCCCACCAAGCCATGGTGATTGTGTAAGACCGTTGTGATAAGGCACTCAAAGCTTTTCGTATCCCATTCAGAAGATACGCTGAGTGCTTAACCGGTTTCATTGACCGAACAGCCTCCAAGGAACTTAGACTGTCGGTGAAGATGAAAAAGTGGTCAGGAGGTAGGGATGCGATTTGCTCGAGTGAATAGTGTATAGCTGCTAGCTCAGCAGTATACACGGAACAAGGCTCTTTGAGCTTAAAGTAGGCGCTATGAAAAACGTTGAAAACACCGAAACCAGTGGAGTCATCAATTTTTGACCCGTCTGTGAAAAAGCTTCTCTCCTCACTGGCGTGCCCGTATTTGCTTGCAAATAATGGAGGTATGACCTCCGCACACAGAAAGTCTGGTATTCCATGAACCTCCTGCTTCATGGACAGATCAAAAGTAACAGAGGAACTGTAAGAGTCTAAGAAGTTAGCACGATTGGTATCTACCGAAGAAGGGCTTACCTCCAGCGTCATGTACCAGTGGTAAATACTCATGAATCGAGATTGAGGGTTTTGTTCGAGCAGCTTCTCGAAGTTGTCAATGACCAATGGATTGAGAACCTCACAACGGATGAGAAACCGGAGCGATAATTCCGCGAAACGATCTGTTAGTGGCAGTACTCCCGCAAGTACTTCCAAGCTCATCGTATGTGTCGAATTCATACATCCTAACGCGATACGGAGACAGCGGTACTGAATCCTTTGAAGCTTCAGCATGTGTGTTTTAGCCGCGGACTGGAAGCAGAAACTACCGTATTCGAGGACCGACAAAATGGTTGTTCTATACAACGTCATAAGATCTTCGGGATGCGCTCCCACCATGTTTCGGTTATTGATCGCATGAAGTTGATCCGTTTCTGGCATTTTTGTGTCAGATACACAATGTGCTTCCGGGAGGTGCATTTCGAGTCGAACCAGACCCTGAGGTATTTAGAAGACATGCTATGAGTGATTGTCTTACCCATCAGTTGGAGCGGGAACTTTGCCGGCTTATGTTTTTTGAAAAGACAACCATCTCAGTTTTCTCCGGAGAGAATTCGATACCCAGCTTCGTAGCCCAAGTGGACAAATTGTCCAGAGTATCTTGCAACGGTCCTTGCAGATCAATCGCTATTGGCCCTGAAACGGATACAACACAATCATCTGCAAGCTGTCTCAACGAGCAATTTGGCATGAGACATTCATCAATGTCTCTGACGTAAAATTGTAAAGAAGGGGGCTCAAACATGAGCCCTGGGGAGACCCATGTAGCTAATTCGTGAAGTTGCCGAGTCACCATGAGAAAAACTCATACGCTTCTCTGCCAACAAATTGTACAAATAGTTGTTCAAAATTGGTGGAAGTCCACACTCGTGGAGTTTGTCTGATAAGACATCGACGCAAACTTAATCAAAAGCCCCCTTAATGTCCAAAAACACTGAGCCCATTTGCTCTTTTTTAGCGAAAGTAAGCTGAATTTCTGAAGAAAGCAACGCAAGACAGTCGTTCGTTCCCTTGCCCCTGCGGAAACCAAATTGTGTATCTGACAACAAACTATTCGATTCAACCCATTTGTCTAACCGGAAGAGAATCATCTTCTCCAACAGCTTCCGAAGACATGACAGCATCGCGATGGGGCGATACGAATTACAATCCGACGCGGGTTTTCCGGGCTTCTGGATGGCTATCACCCTCACTTCCCTCAATCATCCGGAACAATGTTGCACTCCAGTCTGATTGAACAAGTTCAATAAGCGCCTCTTCGCGACGTCTGGGAGGTTTTTGAGCAAATTGAACCTGATTCTATCCATCCCTGGAGCGGAATTGTTACATGAAAGGAGAGCAAGTGAGAATTCAATCATCGAAAAGGGACGATCCATATCATCCCTGTCAGCAAAAGCATCACGTAGCTCTTGCCTCACCGGTACCGAATCCGGACAAACTTTCTTTGCGAAGTCAAGTATCCACCGCGACGAGCTTTCACGCTCGTCGTTTACGGACGACGCGTTGCGCATTCTTCTCCCGACGGTCCACAGAGTTTTCATTGAAGTCTCGCGCGATAAACCTTCAACAAAAGTGCGCCAATATCCGCGCTTCTTCACTTTTACCAGTTTCTTGAACTGGATTTCGAGCGCGGTGTATCGTTTGTGAAGAACGATCGCACCTTGTTTCCAAAATTCTTTGAACGCGGCGGATTTCTCGCGATAAAGTTGCGTACACTCGATGTCCCACCACGGACTGTAGGGTTTCCTACGAACCGAAGCTCCTGGCACCGGCCGACGTTGTGCCTGAAGAGCGCTTTCAAGAATCAACTGCGATAGAAACTTGTACTCTTCCCGCGGGGGAAGTGCTTCTATCGACTGTATGCCATCGCTGATGGCGTCCGCATATTTGCCCCAATCGATGTGCTTCGTTAGGTCATATGAAAGATCGATGGAAGCAGATTGCTTATGTCCATTGGAAATCGAAACTTCGATCGGCAAATGATCACTACCATGGGGATCTTGGACCACCTTCCAAGTACAGTCCAACGATAATGAGCTCGAACAAATGGAAAGATCTAGACGGCTATCTCTTGCTGGAGGAGCCACTCGTGTAACTTCTCCTGTATTCAAAATTGACATATTGAAGTCGTCGCAGAGGTCGTATATCATTGATGAACGGTTGTCGTCGTACAGTTCCCTACAGCCTGTTCCGTGGGAGTTAAAATCTCCCAGGAGCAACCGTGGCTCGGGCATAACCGAGCAGATGTGCGAGAGATCTCTTCGAGATATCGCGGTGTTTGGAGGAAGATATATCGAGGCGATACTGAGGTCTTTTCCTCGAATAGTCACCTGACATGCGACAGCTTCGGTGCCAGACATCGGCGCAAGATCGACTCTATAGAAGGAGTGCTGTCGATCATATCGATTTGCCCGATCGCGGCGGATTATGTTGAAATCAGGAAAATGAAGGTTCACGTCTGGTATTAGCCATATTTCACATAAAGCAAAAGCATCGCATTGTAATTTGTTAACTGAAAATTTAAAAATATCTAATTATGGGAGAATACTTTTACAGTTCCACTGTAGAATCGAAATCATGTTACCCTTATTGACTAAGTTAGCCATCGAAGGATACAAATGACTCGAGGAGGGCATTTTTCGAAGCCAGCTGCTTCAGGAGAGGAGTCAGAATAGGAAGAACAATTTTGACCATGTTCTTCACGGGGTCGGAAGCATCAAAGAAGTTGAGGATGAGCTCCACGATGCCAGAAAGTGTGAACATTGGAGCGCTCAGGAGTTCTTCTGCTCGCTCTGTATGCTCTCTTTCTGGCTGAGAAATCGCAAAAATGGGGCATCTGGGATTTTAGATGTTCCCGGAAGCGGTGGAAACTCTCGATCATCCCGATGTGAAACCACAAAAGTTGAACGTTTTGAGTATTTCCACCCGCTTTGAATTTGACCATGTTGGATTGGGGCTCACTTTGAGACTGTTTTCTAGGGCTTTTGAGGGTTGCTGGCTCTGTTTTATTCTCTTCCTCGTTGAGTCATTGAAAACAAAGGGAACCCCATTTCCAACTTCGGAGGCAGAGCTACCTTGATCGTCCAAAGGAAGAGACGAGTAGATGGTGTCAGAAACGAGTGGAGGAGCGGCCTTCCTCAACATTTCGGCGTAACTTCGCCGAGAACGCTGCTGAAGAGACCGCTTCTGGTGTATTCGCTGCTGTATGTACGTTGGGCAAGCTTCTAGAGCATGTGGAGGGCTTTCGTTACAATAAACACATTTCGGTGCCGTCTTGCACGCGCCCTCCACATGCTTCTCTCCGCATAATGCACAGCGAGGTTTATTGCAGCAGTACTGAGCGGTGTGGCCCAGCTGCTTGCAATTAACACAATTCATCACCTTCGGTACATACAGCCGAACAGGTAGACGAAGTTTGCCAATCACTACGTAGTCAGGCAGTGCGGACCCGGAAAAAGTGACGCAGAAAGAGTCAGACGGGGAATAACTCCGCTTCTCTCCCTCCTGCGACACCGAATACATTTGTTTGCAATCCAGTATCGTAACAGGAGGCAAAGAAACGTTCTTGAAACGACCGAAACCTTGTTTCAAATCGTCGCATGTCATACTTCCCTCCGTCACCACCCCCGCGATTTCACACACTGCTGACGGTGTATTTACCCTATATTCGAAAGTGAAAAGCACAGGTGGCAATCTCGTTGGCCTGTTTGCGATCACTGACCGTGACACGGAGTTTACTGGACCCAACCATGTCAATGGTCGTGACAGACGAAAATCGCTTTTCCAGATCTTTGCTAATCTGGCTGATATTCAAACGTTTGCCTTTGGGTCGAAAGGAAACAACATACGGCCCACTAGAGTCGTGAGGGTAGACCTTGGGACGGGGGCTCGAAGAGGAAATTTTAGCGTTGCTGGTGTCCATTTCGTTTTGGTTTGGAACACCCGAATGCAACGAAACATCTGACATGGAATACGAAGTACCCCCGCCAACTTCGCCTTCGCGCATTGCGGACACGAAATGCGCCGCTGCAGCGAGGCACAATCTCTTTTAAAACTAAACAATTATCACAAGGGCAGAAAAAAACACACACACAAACAAAATAATGATTTGGGACAGAGGGGAAGACGAGTAAAAAAGAAAGAAAAAAAAACTATTCCAATAAGATGGAGAAGAGAGGGGAACAATGAGAGGGAGCTCAATTAAATACTTGCGTTCACACTGCTGTGTTGCCGGCTAACAGTTCTGGCAGCACACACTAGCTCGATGGACACTCGCCGGTGGTGCGGTCGAAGCGAACCACGCTATTGTTGGTGTTCTCGCCGCACCCAACACTGCGACTGGGTGGATGGATGGTGGCAGGACGGCAGCGCGCTGCAGCGTCTGTGTTGGTGGAGACGCACGATGGATGATGACTGTCGGCGTGGGACGATGATGCCTGCGCCTGCGATGGACGCCGAATAAACTGCAAAGTTTTGCGTAGTTGCAAAACCAACGAAATGGCTACTTAACTGCTACAGCTAAGCACCACTTCCACTCAAGCACTATGCTTCAAAACACTTTCGGAAAAAACCACTACCTGTACTTCAGGAAAAAAAAACCGAATGAGAAGCAGACCGTACGCGGACTTACAACCGTCTCGCACGGATGCTCGACGTGGAATGACCGAGTAGGATATGGAGGGCGATTAAGTAGATCACGCCATGGTAAGTGACGCAGGGCTATTCGAATAAACCTCCGTAGGACACGTTCAATTCTCAAGCTCCATACAACGTCATTTGGAGTCCAGACAATAGAAGTGGTTTCCACAATATGCCGAACCAGCGCAGTACAAGGACTTCAAGCAGTGTGGATCAGTGAAGTCCTTCGCAATTTTCGATATGAAACCCAGCTGGCGGTTTGCCTTGGCAATTATCGACGTATAATGGGCGTTGAACGTCAGTTTTGGATCCAACACAACTCCAAGGTCAGTAACCTCCGTAACTCTTTGAAGTGTGGTTCCATCAATACAGTAACCAAACAATAATGGGTGTTTCGAACGATGGAAGGTCATAACAGAGCACTTTGGAACACTGACAGTCAATTTGTTCTGATAGCACCAGGTAATGAACACGTTCAACAAACTTTGCAGACGATGACAGTCATCAACTGATCGTACTATTAGATATATTTTCAGGTCGTCTGCATAGATAATTCTGCAATCCAAACCCAATTTCGATGCAACGTCGTTGAAGTACAGTGTAAACAGCAGTCCCAAGTTGCTTCCTTGTGGCACGCCAGATAAGTTGCAGAAAGGGGACGAAACGCATGAGTCAATTTTCACACGGAGTGTTCTGCCAGTTAGGTAGGAACCAAGCCACGAAGTGAGTTTGGTCGTTGCTCCGAAGCGCGATAGTTTGGACAACATGATGTTGTGGTCGATCTTGTCGAAAGCAGCCTTCAAATCGGTGTAGATAACATCTACTTGAGCCTTATTCTCCATAGCACTAATACAAGTGTGAGTGAAGTTGAGCAGATTTGTAGTGACTGATCTACCCGGCATAAAACCATGCTGATCGGTAGAGATGCAGTTCTTCGATTGGCTAAGAATAACATCACTGATAATTATTTCGAATAACTTTGATGCTGCAGACAAGTTGGATATTCCTCGATAGTTCTTGACATCCTTTCTATCACCCTTTTTGTATACCGGAAACATATAGGATTGTTTCCAAATGTCCGGAAAAATGCCGTCGTCCAGTGATCGATTAAAAATGGAGGAAAGCGCTCAGCAAAACAGCTGCACAACGGTAGAACACAACAGATGGGATGCCATCAGGACCAAAGGAGAAGGAGCTTTTCAACTTTTTGGCAGCAGCGATAATCATTCCAAGAGTAACCACGAATGTTGTCAAATTAAGAAGGTCCAGAGGTACATTTAATGATGCAGATTCAGCTTCGGCGTCTGTTGCTTGCACTGGTTCGAAAACTGATGCAAATAATTTGGCCAACATTTCACATCGTTCCACAGGTGTATTTGCTTCGTCGTTATCGTACATCACATTACTTGGTATGAACGAATTTTTCCTTTTGCTATTGACAAATTTCCAAAAATATTTCGGATTACGCCTAAGACTGGTTTGTACCCTCATAACATGTGCCTTATACAGAGTTGAATTCAAACGACGGTATGCATTACTGGCGCGCTGGAAGTTGATTTTGCTCTCAGCAGACTGTTTTGCACGATGCTTCCGATTACTGGCCTTTTCAACACGTTTTAGGTTCCGAAGAAAAGGTGTACTCCAGAAGGGCGAAGGTGGACGACGTGTTGGAGGTACGTTTAGTTGTAGCAATTGTTGAACGATATTACAGAAACTGTCCGCCATATCATTGACATCTTGGCAATCATTCAGGTATCCCCAATCAAGGGTACGGACATAATCAGATAACGCGTCATAATCGATCTTATTCAGGGATTGAACTTATCATTTCATTATCATTTAGTATTCAGCCAATAACTCATTCCAGAGGCGGAATTCTGAAAAGTGTTGTATGGCGGACTTCTAGCGCTGATTCCCCTCTACAACTTTGTCTTAGGGTACATTGCTCTATGTCTAATATTCACCGCTGGAAACGCTAGTATCATCTTCTTCTATATAATAAAAATGAGTTGAGTTTTCCTTCGTGACGATTTAACTCGCAAACCGGTTAACCGATTTACGAGATTCCCTAATCGATTCGTTTTGGGATTCGTAAGGTTTGTATATACAAAAAGTTGGTGAACGGGGAAATGTAAAAATTCATTAGAATTCAATTTTGGGTTAGCTGTTGAGAAAAACAAAACAAACGCACGGACATTGATCTAGAGTGCGGTGCTGCACATAAGTTCATTGTGACATTTGCAACACCCGGGCAAAGCTGGGTATTTTCTGCTAGTTTCTAATATACTAAATGATAATAACACTTATTATCATTTAGTATATTGATCCTATTGCAATCGGGAATCGGTTCGTAATCCACAGGATGGATGTCGTCAGAGCGGAAAGTACGTTGAATAGGAAAGATCATTTCTAACGGAGGGTGATGCAAGTCGATAGGCAATAGTGGAACGGCTGCCGTGTTGATGTTGGGCTTAAAACTGTTCGAGCAGAAGACTAGATCCAAAATACGATCATGCTGATTACGATGCCAGTTTTCTTGGGTCAAGTTTAAGAAGTTCATTCCATCAATTAGAGCCGCACTAGATGAAGGAATAGATATGTTTCCAGCAAGCACTACGTTGCCGTCCGTACGACGTGTCCATTGAAGCCGGGGTTGGTTGTAATCACCGCAGATTAAGATCCATCATAAGAATCGTTTTCGCACAGCTCACGAACGGAAGCCACATGTTCGTCTAATAAAGCCGCGTCGTTACTGCGGTCAGGCGGGATGTAAACAGCTCCAATCAGTACATGATGACTATCAATTGTCGCATCCACGAACACCTGTTCCAATCTTTCGCCGCAATGCGTGCTGGAGCGCACACTTGGATGACGCTGATGAACCGCAACCAGCACACCGCCAAAACTAGTTTTTGACGTAGGACTTACGTCTTTCTTTACTATACTGGGTGTCATTTACATTTTTGGAAATCGAGAGCGTTACGCTGGAAGGGAAGATTTCGAACGTTACTAGCGCCATTATTTTTCGGTGGATTTTGAAGATTTATATATTAATCGACTTGGACACTCTCCAGCAATTTGTCAATTTCATTAAAACTTTAGATTATTAATGATTAGCTATTGAAATTTCCAATTCTTGTCAAAGCCAATAATTTCATATATAACCAATCCCGTGCATTCCTAACACGGACATCACAATGCAGTATCCCACGGGCCTTCAGGTCCACCGCAATATTTTCTTTGTGTATAAAAGAAGCTGTGCCTGCCGTGTGTGAGTCATTTCAGTTTGTGACTGCAGCGCGTATTGATGTGCTTTTTGCTCGAGCATTTTTTTTTTCGTTCGTTCGCTGTGGGAGAGCTGCCCTGCCGGTCAGTGGGTCTGCCAGTATTATTTTTTCTCGTTCGTTCGCTGTGTGTACGTAGGAGCAGGAGAACATGCATGAAAAAAGCGGACATATTTTTTTGTCATTCTATGCTTGATGATGGTCAGTGTCGGTTGCGATTGATGCGATCGTCCATCGCATCGCTCGGAGTTCACGGCTATTCTGATATCTGATTATGTTTTTATTTGTTAGTTTTATTTCCTGAAGTTTTGAATGCACAAATTGCTAATAATTCTACGCAGCTTGTTGTTTCCAAAATCAATACCTATTATCAAACCCCAGAAATTCAAAAGTTGAATGTAAATACATTACGTTTATATAAGTCCTACGTCTACTCGCGGTTATGATCAAAACATTACCCATTGCTCGTTTTTGCCTTTCTCGTATACTAAGTATACGTAAAGGCTATAATTTCACTCCAAAACCAAACTTTTGATAGAAGGCTCGGAGACCCATAGTGTTATATACCAATCGACTCAGCTCGACGAATTGAGGTGATGTCTGTTTGTGTGTATGTATGTGTGTGTGTGTGTGTATGTGTGTATGTGTACAAATTTTGTAGACACACTTTTTGGAACTTAGCATTACCCGATTTACTCGCAACAAGTTGCATTCGACGGGGAATGCGGTCCCATTGTTTGCTATTGAAAATTGGCCTGATCGGACATTGCATTTCGGAATTATTGAAAAATCATTGTTTTTTCCCAAGGGTCCCCCCTTGGAAAAAAATTTAAAACCGAAAAAAATTTTTTTTCAAGAATGGTGGGAATGCATAGTAATTAATGCAAAAGCATGCAAAATGATAGAAAAAATGCAATCTATCCCCCTAAAGTGCTTTTTTGACCTTTCCTATGTGTTTTTTTTCAGTACATTTTACGATGCACGAGAAAGGCATCATCGCCGCTAGGTGGATTAATCTGGGTTTTTTGCTATTCAAGTTGCTGCGATCGCAACGGAATACATTATAAGATGGCCCAAAAATTTGCAAAGAATCGATGGAGTCGCTCAATCCGGTCTCGGTCAGGATAATAACGTCGTAGTTGCTGTCGGCAACAGCCAGAAACAGGTCATCAATTTTAGTACGAACACCTCGAACATTTTGGTAGAAGAACACGCAGTCATCGATAGGGGCGTCCGCCTGCAATATAGGGCGATTGAGTGTCTGAGAATACAAAGCTGATGTTAAATACTCGCCTGTGATGAGAGCCCGGGGGTTCCCACCATCCGCATCATAACGCTTTATATCGGTGTACGGTTGCTGTCCACAGGATTGAAAGTTGGACGACGGAAGTTTATTGATTGGTCCACAAACTCCCTGAATACTAGTCCATCCAGCCAAGTCGATGCCTGTAATGCCAGTTCTCGTAACGACGGGTCGAGTCCAATTTTAAATGAAACGAACGACATGTTCGAGACATCTTTCCCCTTTGGAACTAGACGGATCACATCACACGGCGAAGACAAATCCAGGCAGCGAGTGACGATTTTCTGCACATCATCGGATGATATTAGTGGTTGAAATCCAGATAAATACAGCCAGAATTTCGGTGGTGCATGAGCGGGCATAACTGATTCGATTGATAAATCACTGAGATCGATATTTCGTGTACCGCGATCAAAGCCGAGAGCTACCGTATCGAAACGCTCGACGCGAGGGCGCTTCGCACCATGTTTGGGCCACGTACGAAGGGTAGGGGTAATCAATTGCTCGGATTTGCTTCCACCAGCTTGTGATAAAGCGATTGTATCTACTTTTTGTGCCAATTTATCCACTACCCCAACAAGCAGCTGGACTTGAGTTGATAAACTGTCTGCCGCATCCACATTAACCGGGAAGCTTGTCTCAGGTTTCGCTTTATCTTCTAGGTAGCGTTTCACACTCCGACCGTTTAACTCAGAACGACAATCAGGGCAAATAAACATCACCTTGCCCTGGGAGAATAAATCTCGATTGGCGCGGCTGTTGAATCCACAGCATTGTTGGCTAATGTGATAGACGGCATCGCAAAAGCCACAGCGAACGGGTTCGATATCGTGCACTGCATGTTTACATTCTTTGCATTGTTTCTTGTCCATCTCCATTGTTGAATAAGAATTGGTGTTGGAACAAGCAAAAATTCACTACCAGAATTCAATGGTCACGCAGTCAATTCCGACTAGTCTAGTATACTAGTAGCGTCACAGGAAAGTCAATCAACAAATACGATTATTAGTCAAAATTAAACTGTGTTTTTACACAACAAAAATAACAAAATAGTCAACGGATAAAAATGCACTTGCGTTGTGTACGAAAGACGAACGTTGTGACACTACACTACAACTACATATACGATATGTAGCACAGCGCGAGAAACTTTTTTCGCAAGCTGTCATGATAGAGAACTGATTCGGGATGTTATACCCCATGATAAATTTCTTTTAGAAAGCTCCAAATGTGGGGAGCACTGGCTCTGATGATGCATTTCAACTTGTACTACACAGCTGTGCAGTAACCAACACGAAAGGAGCAAAAACAAAGCGAGAATCACCATTTTTCTGTGGGGGCTGCCTATCCGATTCTGTTTTCTCGCACTTGTATACAAGTTTGATAAATTTGCTATCATGGCTTGTTATAATTCGGAACAGTTTTTGCCTCTCTTTTATCGTTGTTCGTTATCTATCGAGAGCGATTTCTGCAAACCCTGCCTGTGGCGTAGCTTGATGGGCATAACATTTCGCCTGGTAATCGGTTATCTGCTGCCGCATTTATTCGTAGAGCTCGGGTGACTTGGTGAGGCGGTGCTCGAGGCATTTGAGACTCCGCTTGACCATTATTGGTCGGTTGTTTGGGAATGCACCGCCGTCATACCTCCATAGAAGGCCTGTTTGGTATGTTCCCGAGGATGTCCGAACCATTGAAGTTTTTAATATTTCTCGTGCTTTTCGATCATCCGCTGACACCGTAGCCTTGGCAGACACTCCTACGCTTTCCGTCGAGAAGAACTGCGTGACATTGAGGTCGTCGTTATGGGATCGGGTACAAACATGAAGAACTCGATGGGACGGCGCTTGATCGGAGTTCCCAGAACGGCCGAACACAACCCACCCTAGCCTTGTTTTGCTTTCTACAAGTTCGTTGGCTTTTCCTTTGCGTTGTTTTATGGAAGTCTTTACTTTGGTGTTATCCAGGCCGACAAGTATACCCGGAGAACTTTGTAGATGTGCAAAACGATTATCAAGTTCCTTGAAATGAAGCGACTGCTGAGGTAAACTCAAGCTCTCCACAGTCGGCACGCCCTTTAACAGGAACTGCTTGCTTTTTCCTTTTCCAGATATATTGAGTTGCACCTTTTTAGAACCTTTTTCTGTTCTGTTTTTCTGTTCTACAGTGATGATACAGGACCTTGTACGCCGAGTTGTTCCACTATCGACTGCTCTACTAATGTTGAGTCAGACCCTCCGTCAAGGAATGCGAAGGTATGGACCGTTATGTAGTTCACGTGTAACATAACTGGAATAATTCTGAACAGAACTTTATTGTGACACTGCTGGTGAACAGTTACTACTACTGTCACAGCATTTGAGGATGCAGAAAATTCTGATATGATGGTGCTGCTGACAACCTTCTGCTCCACACAGCGATGCTTTGCATGGCAACTTTCCGTGCTAGTAAAGACACCGTCTGCATAGGTGACGTTTCTGCATGATTTTCCATCGATTCTCCAGAGACTTGGCTTTGAAAGAGGTGCAGTCCTTCGGTTTGTGTCCGATTGTTCTGGTAGCTAGACTGCGTCATTGGTGGTTTCTGCTCTCCTTGATTCCTGTTCGCGTAATTATCCGATGAATGGGCATTCACAACATCCCTTCCCTTTCGTTTCTCTAATTTACCCATGACCGGTGTAAGCCGGCTCGCTGCATCGACTATAACGTTCATGTAATCCGAAAAAGCCTGCAAATCTGCCCACGCCACGCGCTGTGTATACAACGGCCAGTACAGCTTGATGGTAGCTGGGAGTTTATCAACCAACTCATTGATTAACATTGGGTTTGCTAAGTGCAACAATGGCCCAGTCGCTAGCAAGTGAGTGCAAAGATTCCGTACCGCTAATATAAATGTGATGACGGTATCCAACTTCTCACATCGTGGAGCAGATGTAGTGCATACCTCCGCCAGCAACGTTCCGATGATTGTTTCGTTGACGTATCATAACTGTTCCAAAATAACTGCCACTCAGCAGGGCTCCCCGAAAAGGCTTGGAGTTCCTTTGGGACCACGTGGCGGACGGCCACGAGTCGGCTGAGTAGTCGGAGTGTTAAAATGTTGAACGTCGGGCTGACCTGGGTACTTGGTTCTGTCTGTTGATATGGTGGATAGTTGCTGTCTTCTAGCGAATGCACTGGTGCGGATGGAAGGAAGGATGCCTAGGGATGCATTAATTCACGAAGGGTTCATAGAAGCTGAAACAACCAAAGAGGGTAGATTGCAATGAAGAATGGAGCGCCGTTGCACTCTTCGTTGGTCCGTGGTTGATATTGTCGAACTGCGCAATCGTATTCGTCATCCCACTTGGTAGCTGACTCGTGGACTGATCTCCGGGTGCGCTCTCAAATCCGATTTGGTGTGGCTCAGTTGGATTAACCTTCCTAGTGCATTGGGGTCCATTTCGACCCATGCACACCCAAAACAGCGCTGTAACTTTGTAACGCAACGAGATAAAAATCTGAAAAATTCTGACTTTTCCTAACTTTCGGAAATAAGGATTCCCTGAGAAAATCAGCTTCCAGCGACATCTAGGAGCGGCGCGACTAAAAAAGTGGCACATTGTGCATTGGGGTCCATTTGGTCCCAAGATTTCATCTCGATCACAAAAACGTAAACTTTCAACCGATTTTAGATCTTTAGGCACCAAACGAAAGCTGTAGGCTCCAATAACAAGCCCACGGGTGATTCATCCAAATTGACCACTCTAGTCCCGGGGGAACCTGTGCTAAAGAAGTACTGTTTGAGCTTCCCAATTTGGCACCAAATTTTCAAGTTTCTTGTTATGAAACATAAAATTGCTTGCAAATATGTGCCCTAATGATCCCAACTGTATTTGCTATATTGTATATGCCATTTCTGGGTAAATTTATCCCTCGAGCGGTCATCGGAAAGCTCTCTGGAAGATCCGGAACATCCGTAAAATTGGCCAATTCTAAAAGTTCATCCCAGAGCTTCGCGATTTTTTGATAACCATTCATTCTGGCAAATTGTGGGGGCTATCAATAGTTAAAGCCTTCTGTGACCTACAAATGTCCCAGAAACGGTCCTCCGGAAGATCCGGAACATCCGTAAAACGCCAATTCCAAAAGTTTATCCTAGAGCTCCGCGAATTTTTCGTAATGATTCATTCTGGAAAATTGTGGGTGCAATCAATAGTTAAAGCCCTCTGTGACTCCAAAATGTCCCAAAAACGGTCCTCCGGAAAATCCGGAACATCCGTAAAACGGCCAATTCCAAAAGTTTATAATAGAACTCCGCGATTTTTTCGTAATGATTCATTCTGGCACATTGTAGGTGCAATCAATAGTTAAAGTCCTCTGTGACCTACAAATGTCCCAGAAACGGTCTTCGGGAAGATCCGGAACATCCGTAAAACGGCCAATTCCAAAAGTTTATCCTAGAGCTCCGCGATTTTTTCGTAATGTTTCATTCTGGCAAATTGTGGGGGCTATCAATAGTTAAAGCCCTCTGTGACCTACAAATGTCCCAGAAACGGTCCTCCGGAATATCCGGAACATCCGTAAAACGGCCATTTCCAAAAGTTTATCCTAGAGCTTCGCGATTTTTTTAAAACCATTCATTCTGGCGAATTGTGGGTGCAATCAATAGATAAAGTCTTCTGTGACCTCCAAATGTCCCAGAAACGGTCCCCAGGAAGATCCGGAACATCCGTAAAAGTGGCCAATTCTAAAAGTTCATCCCAGAGCTTCGCGATTTTTTGATAACCATTCATTCTGGCAATTGTGGGGGCAAACAATAGTTAAAGCCTTCTGTGACTGCCAAATGTCCCAGAAACGCGATTTTTTGATAACCATTCATTCTGGCAAATTGTGGGTGCAATAAACAGTTAATGTCTTCTGTGACTCCAAAATGTCCCAGAAACGGTTCTCCGGAAGATCCGGAACATCCGTAAAAGTGGCCAATTCTAAAAGTTCATCCCAGAGCTTCGCGATTTTTTGATAACCATTCATTCTAGCAAATTGTGGGCGCAATCAATAGTTAAAGCCTTCTGTGACCTACAAATGTCCCAGAAACGGTCCTCCGGAAGATCCGCAACATCCGTAAAATGGCCAATTCCAAAATTTCACCCTAGTGTTTCGGGATTTTTTTTAAAACCATTCATTCTGGCAAATTGTGGGTGCCATCAATAGTAAATGTCTTCTGTGACCCCCAAATGCCCCAGAAATGGTTCTTCGGAAGATCTGGAACATCCGTAAAATGGCCAATTCCAAAAGTTCATCCCAGAGCTTCGTGATTTTTTCGTAAGCATCCATTCTGACAAATTGTACGTGCAATAAATAGTCTTCAGTGACCCCTAAATGGTCCTTCGAAAGATCCGGAACATCCGTAAAAATGGACAATTCCAAAAGTTCGTCCCAGAGCGTATTTTTTTATAATAATATATTCTGGCGAATTATGGATAATGAAAATCTTCTGTGACCTGCCACAATGCCACAAAAACGGTCCTCCAGAAGATCCGGAACATCCGTGAAAGTAGCCATTCCAAAAGTTTAACCCAGAACATAGCAATTTTTTCGTAGTCATCCATTCTGGTGAATTGTGGGTGCAATCAATAGTGAAAGTCTTCTGTGGTCTACAAATGTCGCAGAAACAATCCTTCGGAAAATCTGAAACATCCGTAAAAGTGGACATTTCAGCAAAGTGATTTTTTGCGTAACCTTTCATTCTGGAAAATTAATAGGGAAAGTATTCTGTGACCTCCAAGTGCTCAAGAAACGGTCTTCCGGAAGATCCAGTTCATTCGTAAAAGTGCTCATTCCAAAATAATATCTCAGAGCATCGCGATTTTTTCGTAACCACCTATCCTGGCGAATTGTGTTTGCAATCAATAATAAAAGTTTTCGGTACTGTACGGTAATGGTACTCCGGAAGATCCGGAACATCCGTGAATGTGGCCAATTCGAAAAAGAATTCACGGAGGAACTTCCGAACAATTCATTGAGAATTTCTGAAGGAACTTCCGGAAGAAGTTCGGTGGAGCTCCCGGAGCAGCTCCCCGAGGAATTACTTAATGAACTTCTGGAGATATTTGCGGAAGAACTCTCAGAGTTCTCAGAAGAACTTCTAGAGGAATGCCTTTAGGAACTTTCCTAGGGATTACTTGACGAGCTTCCGAAGGGATGACTGGAGGAACTTCTAAACAAACTTCCGTAGGAAGTTCTTGAATAACTTCAAAGGAGCTTCTGGAGAAGCTTCGGAGGAATTCAACGAGGAACGTCACCATGTCGCCGTCGCTGGCTATCTGTTGGATTTGGCGTCTTTTACGGATGTTCCGGATTTTATGAAAGAATTTTTATTATTGATAAGAAAATTATTTTGAGCTATCAGCAATTTAAATTCAGCAATATAAATTCAAAATCAAAATTATACATCATTGTACTAAAAAAATATATTATTTAATCATACTATAGCATTACAAAAACAAACATGTATATGTATATGTTCTTACATTGGTTGACGAAATAAAATAAATAAACTAATGTGGGATTAAGTGTCCTCATATTGAGGCAATAACTTCAAATCCAAATATTCTAAAACTTTAATGGAATGTTGACATTGTCATCAGTACAGATCATTAAGCATATTTATGGCTTTGTGCTGTGAAAAAACGAAAGCATTTCGTCATTGTTATGAAAAGGTGTTCAAATTTTGCGTGGCCAATAAACAAATCATTGGGAAAGTCAAAACACACAAACCGGCCTGCAGAATGAATAAGATTTGTCAATCGAGAAAACAACTCACCACATAAAGGTTATTTTTCTAGAGGATCTATACTTAAAAATACGCTAGAACAAAACTACTTTAGTTCTCGATTAAACAGGGGGTGATCAAGTCTCCCCGGGGATCAAGTCTCTCCACCTTCCCCTGTTGATTGCACAATCACTTCTCTGCTATGGATGTTTTCGAAATAAAATGTGGAGCTCTGGGAGAAACTTCTAAAATTCATACTTTTAGCGGATGTCTCAAATTTCCCGGAGAACCGGAGCCGTTAACAATGTGAATGTTAATGTCTCAAAAATCGAGTGTGATTAACTTTTGGTAGGTCACAGAGGACTTTCACTATTTACTTCACATATAATTCACCATTACTTCGTGAATGCTAACAAAAGTGCTCAAGTATGGGATCAAATTTTAGGATTAACCTATTTTACGGATGTTTCGGGCTTCTTAAGGACCGTATTGTGGTCATTTCGGACCACAATAGACTTTCACTATTGATTGCATAATCCATTCGATGATATAAACAGTTTCGAGAATTTGCTTTGAGATGAACTTTTGAAATTGGCCACTTTTACGTATGGTCCGGATCTTTCGGATGACCGTTTCGGGAGCTTTTGGGGATTACTGAAAACTTTCACTACTGATTGCATCCATTATTCGTCAGGATGGATGATTACGAAATAATGCAAATCTCTGGGATTACCTTTTGGAATTGACCATTTTCACGGATGTTCCAAAAAAATCACAAAGTTCTAGGATTAACTTTTAGAATTGGCCATTTTACGGATGTTCCGGATCTTCCGAAGGACCGTTTCTGGGACATTTTGGGGTCACAGAAGACATTAACTGTTTGTTGCACCCACAATTTGCCAGAATGAACGGTTGTCAAAAAATCGCAAAGCTCTGGGATGAGCTTTTGGAATTGGCCATTTTTCGGATGTTCCGGATCTTCCGGAGAACCATTTCTGGGGCATTTGGATGTCACAGAAGACATTCACTATTGATTGCGCCCACAATTTACCAGAATGAATGGTTACGAAAAAATCGCGAAGCTCTGGGATTAACTTTTAGAATTGACCACTTTTACGGATGTTCCGGATCTTCCGGAGGACCGTTTCTGGGACATTTAGGGGTCACATAAGACTTTATCTGTTTGTTGCACCCACAATTTGTCAGAATGCATGGTTATCAAAAAGAAGCTAAGAAGTAGGATCTTCCGAAGGACCGATTTCTGAGACATTTCGGGGTCACAGAAGGCTTTACCTATTGATTGCCCCCACAATCTGCCAGAACGAATGGTTATCAAAAAATCGCGAAGCTCTGGGATGAAATTTTAGAATGGCCACTTTTACGGATGTCACGGATCTTCCGGAGGACCGTTTCTGGGACATTTGGAGGTCACAGGAGACTTTACCTATTGATTGCACCCACAATTTGCCAGAATGAATCATTACGAAAAAATCGCGAAGCTCTAGGATAAACTTTTGGAATTGGCCGTTTTACGGATGTTCCGGATCTTCCGGAGGACCGTTTCTTGGACATTTGTAGGTCACAGAGGGGGTCGTGGGTTCAATTCCAGGCTCGTCCCTTTCCTACTTTGTATTTCTATATTAGTTCTTTCTGTGTTTCACGTTATACCAAAACGATTCCTACTGTTATAACCTTCCACACAATCCTATTGGAGAGTACATTGCTTCCATCTAAGAGTTAGTGATTAGTCCCAAATCAATATCTGTGGTAACGGATGAAAGTAATGCTACTCTCATACAATAGTCTTGGCTTGTACCACCTACGAATTTGTGCGAACTGCTAAATGCTAATGCTAATGCTAATGCTAATTTGTAGGTCACAGAGGGCTTTAACTATTGATTGCACCCACAATTTGCCAGAATTTATCATTACGAAA
Organism: Armigeres subalbatus; assembly: GCF_024139115.2. Taxonomy (NCBI): domain Eukaryota; kingdom Metazoa; phylum Arthropoda; class Insecta; order Diptera; family Culicidae; genus Armigeres; species Armigeres subalbatus. Next base: position 441,998 of record NW_026943034.1, read on the forward strand.
AAATCGCGGAGCTCTAGGATAAACTTTTGGAATTGGTCGTATTACCGGTCCTCCGGATCTTCCGGAGGACCGTTTCTGGGACATTTGTAGGTCACAGAAGGCCTTAACTATTGATAGCCCTCACAATTTGCCAGAATGAATGGTTATCAAAAAATCGCGAAGCTCTGGGATGAACTTTTAGAATTGGCCAATTTTACGGAAGTTCCGGATCTTCCAGAGGGCTTTCCGATGACCGCTCGAGGGATAAATTTACTCAGAACTGGCATATACAATATAGCAAATACAGTTGGGATCATTAGAGCACATATTTGCAAGCAATTTTATGTTTCATAACACGATACTCGATAATTTGGTGCCAAATTGAGAAGCTCAAACAGTACCTCTTTAGCACAGGTTCCCCGGGGACTAGAGTGGTCAGTTTGGATGAATCACCCCGTGGGCTTGTTATTGGAACCTACAGCTTTCATTTGGTGCCTAAAGATCGAAAATCGGTTGAAATTTGCGTTTTTGTGATCGAGATGAAATCTTGGGTCCAAATGGACCCCAATGCACAATGTGTAACTTTTTTCTAATGCATTAGGAAGGTTAAGGGTTTGTGCTGCTGTTGCTGGGCGATGGTTCGAGGAACCGTTTTGTTGCGACGTGATCCCAGTGGGGAAGGAAGTTTTTTCAGATTTGGTTGATTATCAATCCAGGCCTGCACCTCATTAGCACTTTTCCTACTGCTCCGTTGACTATGCACACTCCTGCCGTATTCCGCTTCGTCCACTTGGGCAAGCAACAAGTCATATTTCCGCGTCACATACACCTTTTCCAGCTCGATCCGGTTCGCAATAGCTTTGTCACTCCTTCCCTTCTCAAGACGTAGAGCTTTCTCCTGCAGCTTTTTTTCTGCTTTCTCCCGCTCAGCCATCAACCGTTCTTGGAGCCGTTTCTCCTCAGCGAGTTTTTCCATTTGAAACTGCAACTTTGCCTCCCTGATGTAGAAGCTAGAAGCAGATGAGGAGATGGATATGGATGGTGCGAGGTTCCTGGGTACACACATTTAGCAATAGTACGGACTAGATGTTGCCGATGTGCCATCTTGAGCACCGGCGCACGAATTATGGTACCGTATGTGGCACCTAGAACACTCGATCATTGGTTCTGGATGGTGTGGTTGCACGCAGAGAGTACAAAACTGCTCGGCGGCGGTCGCCTTATTCGCCATCTATTTGTTATCTCGTGATGGAATAGTTCTTCCCAGGTCAACCGGTTGATAGTGTTAAAACTCTTAAAGATTTGTTACGGGACGGAATTTTGAAACCTCTTTAGTCGAACTCGGTTTTAGTGGAGTAAGCTTTAAGCTACAAAATTGAGTATATTGATTGCATGAAATCGTTTTGATTTTAGGCTACTTATAGTTTCAGTTTTATTCGTTAGTTTAAAGTCGTTCTTAATAATTTAATCTTTCGTGTTTTGTGTTGTGCAATAGAAAACTTAATTTTAGTTTACAATAGGTTCGACAAATTCAATGTATATGCTACAATGGATTACTATGTCTTTTTAGAATTTTACAAGTTTTAAAGAGTTTTCATTTCAGTCATCGGGATTTACGCGGTTTCAGTCTAAGCTAACATTACCTGCCATGACCTTATATTATTTGTATTGTCTTTTGTCTAATTTCTTTAAAAAAAAGCATCGTCATTTTGCCCAAAAACTTCTACCAATAATAAACAAATTTCTTTGTATTGAAAATCTTATGTGCATAGTACTGAGAGTTATGTTATGTTTGCTAATAATAACGATCGATCATGGTAATAAAAATACATTTTACTGATTATCATTATTTATGATTCGATCCGCATCCGGTAGGTATCACGCTGAGTCGCAGCCACTTCCAAATATTTTCATTTTGTAGCTCTTTATCCACATTTATTTTGCATGTTGCCATTCAAACATACAACGAATTGTCTTTGCGCATAAACGATCGTTCCCAATCGACCAATTTCCACAAAAGTGCTTTCCATTCAATTCCACCTGCGTGTGATTCAAACATTTAGGCACAATAGGATCAGCGCCTGTTAGGTCCGTATCGCTGAACCTATTCAAATCTTAAAAACACCTCGAAAACGACGAAGACAACGACGCCGCTGCGATATGGGAGGCTCATATTCATTGACGATTCTCAGTTACCGATAGCGCCGCCAACAGTTACGCTTGTCGCACACTTTAACAGTCATGCCGACATCATCGGACCACCACGGCTCCGCTGAAAGAAAAAAAGCAGCAGCAGCAGCACCGATCGCGACCAATCGTCCGTAAAGTGCAAGATGACCGGGGCGGGCGTTTGTTCTGACTGTTAAACTTGTTAAAAGACTGGAAATTACACACATTTTGGGTTGTTTATGGTTGCGCGCCGAGGACAATGGGACGCAGGAGTTGCGCCAGTCAGCAGCCAGCAGCGCCTGGTTCAAATTGGTGTCATCGATGCTCGCCGTTTGTTATAGAGAAGAAGCGCGCTTTAGGGATTTCAGAGGAAGCCGACCCGCCTCCCCTTTGTTAGGAGGTGAAGCACAAATCCTCCAATTATACCAAAGCGTCCGTCGTTTGAATCTCTTGTCCGCGGGATTGTCAGTTTTTTTTTGCACTTGTGCTACAGATGGGATGGAAGGAATTTGTTCCCAATTTAAGTCATAACACAATGCATAATTTGTTGCTAAACGTTATCGGAGCAGGTCGATCTTTGGGCTGCGTTGGCTGCCGCCTTTGATTGCTAAAAAGGAGTTCAATATCACTACCAACCTCTTGTTTTTGGCTTTGGACATAAGCTCTGGGTTGGTCTAGAGGACAGCAATAAACTATGTATATGTTTAGTGGAAACCTTCATTGCCCATAAAAACTTAACTGTCCTATATTGATATAAAAGTTATATCAATAAGAGACAGTTATGCTTTCAGTGGCAGTTTAGGTGATACATTTAATTTGTATAAATTTGCAAAGTATATTTTAAAAAATGGTCGAATCAAGCAGAAGGCCACAATATTGGCCAATTTTTGGAGCTGGTTATTTCAATATTTTTCAATATTTTTCCACAATCACAATCACATTGCCACCCCAGCCCTTACAGTACGTTGTCCCTTACCTTGTTACTGCAGGACTCTGGTATGGTACACGGTATTAGAATTTATATCAACTGAAAGTAAAAGTAAGTTTGATTGAATATTGCGTTTATTTGCATGCTCGAAATAGGGTATCGGGCCGTTTGGGCAGTGACTCCCATTCCCGTTCGCAACGTTTATTACTCGGGCGCATTAGAACTGGTTTTCTAGAATTGGAAAAAAAAGGATCAAATTGTCCCGCTCTCGCAAGGACATACACCAAACCTAAATTTTAAGGATGTGATCAAAATAAGACTTCTGAGTTAGTACTGAACTTTATTAACTTACTATGGTACAGAGTTTTAGAATGGATTTAAAACTATAATGCCTTGCACTATTCCTGTATGAATAGCCGGACAGGAGTGCCAGATGTCTCCCTCACACTGCCTGGGGGTTGCTCCTCCTTGTCGCCGTCTCCAGGCTTTTGATGCGGTTCAGGCTCCGGCGCCACTTCCAAACGATGATGATGACGACGACTATTGCGATAAGCCACCATCAATCGAATATGAATAATATGGCAGTCGAATATGGCAGTCGTTGCGCTGCCTTGCTCTATCGGATCGTAAAACTGAACCGCTGCCTGAATCTTGGAAAGTCGCACTGGTGGCCTGGCTTGTGGAGTACGATCCTATTTATCGCTCATTTTTGCTGATGTAATATTCGGTGCGGCCAAGATTTTTAGTCCATCGTCCGGTGCCCGCCGCTGGACAGCATATTTTCTGTAGTGCTGCATCTTTATAGGCAGGTCGTTTTGGACCCTCTTCCCCTACCTCAGGCCTGCCGCGCAGCTTAGTGAATCTAATAAGCGCAGCGATGAATGCTCCTACGGATTGGTTTTCCACAACATCGAGATGAACGGCCATGGTGCAAAACAAACGATATCTTAGTCTTAGCTCTAGGACTGGGTAAAATGTGGAATGGACCACAGAGGTCCACTCCGGTATGCATAAAGGCTAAAGGTAAAGGATGGGTTCACCCTGGGTTTCGACGATTGACCCATCTGCTGTTGGAACTTGCGCGGTCTTGCTCGCGCGTGTGTGTGTATCTTTAATCTAACCCCCACTGTCCGGCAGTGGTATTATGGAAGAAAGCTGTCTGTAATGAAGTCAGCTTTATCCTTGAAATTAGAAGGTGTTAGCTCTACTGTAGCTCCAGTGACCCATTTCAGACTGCCTGGTCACTCACGTCCAGTCCAAAGTCATTTTCATTTGCAATAAGCCTCGCTTGTTTATGCTACCATTATCAATAATAGATCCATAAACGAACTTCCGAATTAATTAATCCAGCGCGCATTCAGTTTTAGAATCATATAAAAAACATATTGACGCAATCTCACCAAATTGATCCAATTCCGGATAAATGAACTGAGGAAGCGTAGATCACTTCTAGTGTCCACGAACAATTCACTTATCTCTTCCAGAGCCATTACGAGAATATCGTTATTGGTCCGTTACTATCGCACAGCCACACATATTTCACCAAAGACATTCCCGTACACTTTATTAAAGGTCACCCAATGCGTAAATTTCAAACTTCAGATCACTTAAACTTTTTTCTTCTAGCACATATGCAAAATATCAACATCAGCCGAATCAATTTCTTGCCGGAACGAACAAAAACGTGACAGCAAATTTAAAAGCAACCATCCACGCGCATGGTTTGCTGCGATCCAACTGGCAATGTGCGCGGTCTTGCTCGTGCGCATAAAATACACTTGTCGATAACTGCTTTAGCAGAGATGGAGACTTCAGAGACTTCGCATCCAATATCCTTGCTGGGAGTCCGCAATAATTGTCTCCAACCCAGCGTGGAAATTTCATCAATGAATACGGGCCAAAATTATCTTCCCAAAGAAGTGCTTCTGCTCTAGATGAGTGAACTATTCGAAATTATGGATTCGCTGTAGATGTTTAACGATCAGCCGCTCTTCAGCTTCCAATTCATTCAGAGTTACGTGGCCGACATGGTTGATTGACACTGAACAGATCGCAAAGGCTGATAGGGCTACATATGTATGTCGCGACATGCTGCTTATTGTGCATTACGTAATCTGTGGCATACAGATACAGTTCCGTTTTGAAGTCAATAATTTTCTCACGAAAATATCTCTTGATACTATGTCCGCGGGGTTTTGGTCCGTCGGGATATACGCTAATCCTCATGATTCGTAAGAGATCGGATTACCTTACTTCTGTTGCGAACGTATACTACACAGATAGAAAAAGTTGTTGAAATTTACACGAAAGTAATGCACATAAAGGGAATGCCAAAAAGCGCGTAAATTTAAACGATATTATCACCTGAATGTATGCAATTTGTATTGCATTTTGTCACTTTTTATACGAATAAGTGTCATAATGCTATGTAAATTGCATACATTTAGTGCGAACTTGTTGGAAAAGATCCGTACGCCCAGAATACTGTAATTTTCCACGTATTTATTATTTACGCGCTGATTACTTTTCATTATTTTTTCTGTGTATTACAAATTACGGGTCTGTAATACCTTGTACATAAGTTCTGCCAGTAGCTTTGCTCCTAAGAGTTCCTTTCGGCGGAGAGTTAGGACCACCTGATTAGCCTTTTTCCATTGGCGCTACGCGATATTTGACGCAAGCTCATGGATTTGAGTTTCCTCAGAGGGATTATTTATCCAAAGAATGCATTGTAAACAAGAATCTTCTTCGTGGACATTTACTTGCCCTTACGTCTTCGTGATGTCAGCGCTGACTACTTTATCGCGGCATCTGAAGTCCAATAGTAAATCAAATAGTTCACGCTGCATTACTGGACCGCTATGTTGTATGTCGTTGAGCGATATGTTGCTTGTCGTTTTGGCACTGGCATCGAACACCACCCTTAGCTTCGTTGAGGTGGAGTCCGGTTTGATGACACAAGAATGGGGTATATATTACTTGACCTTTGAACAATCCGCTGGGGGGACCAGTTCCATATGACGCAATGCAAGATATTCTGTGAGGAATTCCCTGTACTGCTCATACACGTCCTGGCGATGGGTAAGGCGATTTTCTAACAATTGCAATCGCCTCCTTGGACGGTTTGATCCAGTATCGTCCCTGATGAACCGCTAACGGGAGCTGGCAGCAACGATTGCGCCAGCTCTTCGAGCACAACTTTGGCATTAAGGTGAGAAGCCATTAAATGCCACTAGGCCGAACAAACAATTTCGCCGAAACCCTTCTGGCCGAAAGTCATCTGGCCGAACGGGTCAATCTATTTGACCAAATGTCCTATTCGGCCAAATATCCTATTCCGCCAAACGTTCTATTCGGCCAAAAGTCCTATTCGGCCAAATCACCTATTCGGCCAAACGTCCTATTCGCTCAAATGCCCTATTCGGCCAAATGACCTATTCGGCCAAATGTCCTATTCGGCCAAATGTCCTATTTGGCCAAATGTCCTATTCGGCCAAATGTCCTATTTGGCCAAATGTCCTATTCGGCAAAATGACCTATTCATCCAAATGACCTATTCTGATAATTGTCCTTCTCGGCAAAACGTCCTATTCGGTCAAATGACCTATTCAGCCAAATGCCCTATTCAGCCAAATGCCCTATTCGGCCAAATGACCTATTCGGCCAAATGAACTATTCGACCAAATGTCCTATTCGGTCAAATGGCCTATTCGGCCAAATGACCTATTCGACCAAATGTCCTATTCGGCCCAATGACCTTTTCCGCCAAATAACCTATTCGACAATATGTCCTATTCGGCCAAATGACCTATTTGGCAAAATTTCCTATTCGGCCAAATGACTTATTCGGCCAAATAGCCTATTCTGATAATTGTCCTACTCGGCAAAACGTCCTATTCGGTCAAATGACCTATTCAGCCAAATGCCCTATTCGACCAAATGACCTATTCGGCCAAATGTCCTATTCGGACAAATGTCCTATTCTGCCAAATGTCCTATTCGGTCAAATGACCTATTCGGCCAAATGTCCTATTCGGCCAAATGCCCTATTCAGCCAAATGACCTATTAAGCCAAATAACCTATTCGGACAAATGTCCTATTCGGCCAAATAACCTATTCGGCTAAATGCCGTATTCAGCCAAACTATCTGTTTGACCAAATACGTATTCGGCCAAATTTCCTATTCGGCCAAACGTCCAATTCAGCCAAATGACTTATTCAGCCAAATGTCCTATTCGGCCAAATGACCTATTCGGCCAAATCTCATGTTCGGCCAAACGTCCTATACAGCAAAATGTCCTATTCGGCCAAATTACCTATTCGGCCAGCTACCGTATTCGGCCAAATGTCGTATTTGGCCAAAAGTCCTATTCGGCCAAATGTCCTACTTGACCAAATGACCTATTCGGCCAAATGTCCTATTCGGACTAATGTCCTATTCTGGCTAATGCCCTATTCGGCCAAATGTCCTTTTCGGCCAAATGACCTATTCGTCAAATAATTTGTTTGGCCAAATTGCCTATTCTGATAATTGTCCTTTTCGACAAAACGTCCTATTCGGTCAAATGACCTATTCAGCCAAATGAAATATTCGACCAAATCTCCAATGCGGTCAAATGGCCTATTCAGCCAAATGCCCTATTCAGCCAAATGCCCTATTCAGCCAAATGCCCTATTCAGCCAAATGCCCTATTCGACCAAATGTCCTATTCGGCCCAATGACCTACTCAGCCAAATAACCTATTCGACAAATGTCCTATTCGGCCAAATGACCTATTCGGCCAAATTTCCTATTCGGCCAAATGACTTATTCGGCCAAATAGCCTATTCTGATAATTGTCCCACTCGGCAACATGTCCTATTCGGCCAAATGTCCTATTTGGACAAATGTCCTATTCTGACAAATGTCCTATTCGGTCAAATGACCTATTCGGCCAAATGTCCTATTCGGCCAAATGCCCTATTCAGCCAAATGACCTATTAAGCCCAATGACCTATTCGGACAAATGTCCTACTCGGCCCAATATCCTATTCGGCTAAATGCCGTATTCAGCCAAACTATCTGTTTGACCAAATAACCTATTCGGCCAAATTTCCTATTCGGCCAAATGACTTATTCTGCCAATTGTCCTATTCGGCCAAATGACCTATTCGGCCAAATCTCATGTTCGGCCAAACGTCCTATACAGCAAAATGTCCTATTCGGCCAGCTACCATATTCGGCCAAATGTCGTATTTGGCCAAAAGTCCTATTCGGCCAAATGTCCTTTTTCACCAAATGACCTATTCGGCCAAATGTCCTATTCGGACAAATGTCCTGTTCTGGCAAATGTCATATTCGGCCAAATGTCCTACTTGACCAAATGACCTATTCGGCCAAATGACCTATTAGGCCAAACGTCGTATTCGTCCAAGCTTCCTATTCGGCCAAATAACATTCGGCTGAACGGAGGGGTGCTGATATATGTATTCGGGCGTTTATAAGTTTCGGCAACTGAAATAAATATAGAAGAATTGATGCAATAAAGTATGTTTTACAATAATTGAAATGTAATATACACTAATCATACTATTATGGGTCAGCTAAGGATCTGTTTGTCAAATCATATAGCAATCTTCTTACCAAATTATCATCATTTCTCTACCATGTTTTTCATATGCATGTTGTTACCGGCGGGTAACATTTAATTACGTTTATATTAAATCCATTCAAGCGTGAAGACAAATTGCTAAAGTTTTAACGGCGATTTCTCGCTTAACTTTTCAAAAGGTCCTAAGTAACATATTTTTCATGAATTAATTTGAGTACTGCAATCAAAAGCTTTCATGTTTTTCTGTTGATTGCGCTATTCAAATTAACTCATGAAAAAAAGGATACTTAGGTCCTTTTGAAAAGTTAAGCGAGATTTCAAATGTACACGGTGGGTGGATTAAACGCATACCCGACAATGAGCGATCTCGACCACAGCGAAGGTTTGATTAAAAGCAGGAAGTATAGAACGCGCGCTTTCATTGGGGAGATGAGTGACCAAGCCAGACGGTGGGTGAACGAAGCCGATGAGATTGGATTTGTGGCTCGGTGTAAGGAGCTTGTTTTTAGGTAGTTCGGTGTGAATCGTGTGTCTTATATTTGGCAACCCAGAGGTGCCATCGTGGGTAGACGCCCGTGGACACTACTCCATCCAACCGACATCACCCATTTGGATCTTCAAACAACTCTTTTGCGGATCCACCTGCTGGTCACCTTACCACCCGGCCTCCCACCCATCACGAGGTTGAATGGCAGCCCGTAGGCATTGTCGTGACACCAGACGGGGGATTTGTAGGCCGCATCATCGTCCGGCCCCACACCTACCGGCCACTAGTGCGCTGCGATATCAACTGACCCCTATTCGTCAACACAATTGTTTTACCATCAGCCAGTCTATTGTTCGTCAAGCCTACCGCGAGTCACGTTGTCGCCTCGCAGCCGGTTAGCGGCATCACTAGCCGGAAAAGCGCCAACTACATCGTCGTCCGGTCACCTGACGACACCTTGATCGCCAGCCGCATCACCGTCAAGCCATCCATCGGCTGCCGCTCGTTGGCTTCATCTGCATCTCCATCGACCTCCTCCTGTACTGCTTCATCGATCGATCTCCCGCCGATTTGCCCTCCCGCTCGGCAATCCGTTGGCCACCTCGATACCTAGCCACTGCTTTGGCTGACTCATCGTGCGACCAGCCGCCAGCCATCGATAATTTGGAAGCCAACCAATATCCCACCCGTTTGCATGAATAAACCCCTCTCAATTAAAATTAAATTATTCGGTTCTCTTCACGCTCCCGAAAGCCTCCCCACACCTAACACCCTGAGACCCGGTACAAAAGAGGCCTTTTGAGTCCACCCCAAACGGCTGCCGAGGCTAGACCAGCAGCAAGGGGCTTAGGCCAGTTCCCTTTTGAAACTGAGATAAGCGAGACTGCGTGAGTGATCCAGTACCACGCTAGTCCCGGAAGATCAAAGTCAGTTAGAGACACCTACAAACTTTCGAAGGAATCCCTGGAGAATCTTCAGAAGAAATTCTTGAAAGAATTCGGGGAAATTATTGAAAGAATTTTAGAAAAGGGTAGCTGGAATTTTTTTTGAAGGAATTCCGGAAGTTATTTCCAAATGAATTGGTTAAATATTCATTTAAATCCGTAGGTTAATTCTTCAAGAATTCTTTCGGTATTTCTAGATTTATTTTTTGGAGTCCTTTGAAATTTTCCTACGGAAATTTCTTCAAGAATTCAGTCAGAAATTTCTCTCGAAATTCATTCAAAGTATATTTTTAAAATTTCTCCACAGGAATAATTAAGAAAATTCCGCCAGCAATCCCCTTGGACATTCTTTCCACCTGCGGAAATGTCTTTGTTAACCAGAAATTCTTTCGGAAGTTCCTCTAGTGAACCATACTAAATTCCTCAAGCAATTCTTTTCGGAATTCATTCAGAATTATGAAGAATTTGTCTAAAATCTAATAGATAGACTGATGGACTGTGAAAGCTTGAATAGAACAAAAGCATATTTGAGATTTTTTGTCTACATGATGCGGCTCTGCATTGTCGAAATATGTTATTTGAAGTATAATAATTTACAATGCTCTGAAAACTCATATGTGAATATGTACATTATGTGGAAATATTGATTTGAAAAGTGTATTGGAGGTAACCACTTTCCCTGCGATGGGGCTCGAACCCACGACCCTCATAATAATTGTGTAGATGTAAATTACAATACATTTTCTATCATTTCAACAAACAACAGTAATTTAATTCTGTTATAATATGATTCTCCGCAAATATGATGTAACATAAATTCATGTATCAAGAGGACCATTCATGTTTCAATCTAAATAGGATAGTATTACATGTTCAAGTCTGTTTATGTCCAGACCATCAGCCCGAGTGGACGTCTACTTCATATCAAGCGTCTCTCTAACAGACTCTAAACACAAACAAAATGAACAAGCGTTCAACGATTTGTGAGCCTTCAAATGCCTGAAAAGAGGATCTTGGACCGTAATGTTTTCCAGTTTCCTCTTTCCAATTAGCATAAATTAAAATACAAATTACCTGTTCGGGAATCATAAGCAGTGCGAAAATGACTTGTTATTATACGTCAGAACTGCTCTTTTGTTTGGGTCAAATCGTTGGTTGGCGCTGGCGCTGTCTCTGACTGCAAACCTCGAAGAATACCCTAAGGGCAAACGTTACAGGGGCGATGATGGCTTTCCGATGTTCTCAAGTGTGCTGTGGCAACAACAAGACTTAAATCGGTTTGGCAGATCACCGTTTCTGATATTTGGGACTGCTGTATGTGGTCGAAAGTTGGGCCCGAACCGAAGATAAGAATCGTTTAGAGTCAACAAAATTGACGCTTGTACAAACCATTATCCAATTCAAGCTGATGCTGAAGAAAACGGGTCGCCATTGAGGGAGGACTTGTGTGACTCGGAGTAAGTCTGATGGTTCACAGAAAAATTGGCCTTGCGTGATGCTTTGAAATTTGTTCAATTGGAGAAAAAATGTTTTATATAATTTCACTTACATATTTTTGTCAGAGTGTTTTAGAAGTATCTTCACTTGTCTCCAGTACCGTAAATCCGTAGAAATACATTTTGAATAATATGCTGCAAGGCATCGAAGTTCTAGAATTACGAGACGAGCCAGCCTTGGGCTGAAAGTCTCGCTAATAAAGACAAAAAAAGTTTCAGTTCGGACGTGTATTCAAATATGTTTTATTATTATTTTTATTTCAATAGGCTACGCTTTAGTGTCAATCATTACATATCGTATTCAACAGCAATGCCTTGAAAAAAAAACGACAGAGACAAGATAATAACGGGCCTCAAAATAGTTGTAAGCAACTATAACAACTTCCATCATAATTAATCGTCCAGCATGTGGCAGCATCCAAGAATATAAATCTCACAAAATGAGATCATTCACAGCTATAAGTGCAGCAATTTATGTCATGCTTGTAGGCAGATCATCTGTATGCCTGTATACCTCTGGCATATTATTGGGATGCGGATGCTTATGTTGCATGTCATGTTTGAAAGCTTTTGTCGAACACAAATGCTTTATTTCATAACCGCAATTCTGAAATGCCATAAAGATGTCGGTTGATGCAACAATTAAAAAAAATACAGTTGTCGTCCTGTGCTAAATGTGTGACAACTGCACGCCAACTGAAGTCAACGTTTTCCAAAAAGTTGTGTCACTATCTACAGAGTCGTGTCTATAGTACATATTAGAATTCACGGAAATACTGCTGGAAGAATTTAGAAAAAAGACTGACCAATTTCAACCATACTTGATATACAAAGAAAATTGTGTAAATTCTGAGCCTGGACTGATTTCAACCAAATTTAGTAGGGGAAGGTGGTCGGTTGTCGGCCCGCTTTTGTTTTTGGATCATAACTTTCGTCCAATTGGACAAAGTGGTGATTTTTGCATAGCATAGCCTTGGGGCATAAGCTAATAACTGGTGCAGAAATTTTAATAAATAATATCCAATAGAAATTTTTCAATATTAATTTTTTTAAGTTCTGGTTTTATGCAGTTCAGAATAAGACAAAAAAACATTAAAAACGGAACAATTTGAACTGAGGGCGCTATGGCTGAAAATATCAAGATTTGTCATGTAAATGGCGAGGAAATTAATTACATTATACATGTTTAACCAAGTTTTTGAAAAATTATATTTTCGCTCACATCGTGGCTAATAATTTGAAATTAAGCAATTAACTCCAAGGCTTGATGTCTTCCTTGAAAAATAAGGTGCCGACAACCGAAATTAGCAACAGTTTTGAAAAGTGAAGATAAAAGTTTAATTTCAAACGCTACTATGACTTTCAATATTGAATCTAAAAATAAAGTAAATTTACTTTATTCTCTTTTAAAAAAGAATATGACTAAAATAAATACTCCCCCTAAACAATTAGAAAATTCCCATAAGAAAATAGAAAATTGCCAATAAAGAAATCAGGGTATGAGCAATAAATAAATATAAAATTTCCAGAAATAAAACAAAATTTCCATAAACAATTAAAAATTTTCCACAAAACAAAAATAAATAAGCACTTTTAAAAGCAAAAATTGCAATTATAAAAGAAGAATTTTCCATAAAAAAAATTAAATGTTCCACGAAAAAAAAAATACAAAATTTCCATAAATATATCAAGATTAGTAATAAAAAATAAAAACAAATTCCACAAAATAAATATATTTTTTCCATAAAAAAATAAAAATTTTCCACGAAATGATCAATAAAGAGCAATAAAAAAATAAGAAAATTTCCATAAAGAAATATAAAAACCCAGATTAATCCACCTAGCGGTGATGGTGCCTTTCTCGTGCATTATAAAAATAGTATTTTGGCCATTACTCGGGAGCCCATAGTCCGATCTGGCCAATTTTCAATAGGAAACAATGGGAGAGTATTCTGCGTCGAATGCAACTTGTTGCGAGTAAATCGGTAAAGGATAAATGCCTGAAAATGAGTGACATTTTTTTTCTAAATTTTTCTATTAAAATGTGGTATTTTGGCCATAACTTCCGAGCCCATAGTCCAATCTAACCAATTTTCAATAGGACACAATGATAAAGTATCCTGCGTCGAATGCAACTTGTTGCGAGTAAATCGGTTAAGGATAAGTGCCTGAAAAATGAGTGACATTTTTTTACTCAATTTTTCTATAAAAAAGTGGTATTTTGGCCATAACTTCCGAGCCCATAGTCCAATCTGACCAATTTTCAATAGGAAACAATGGTAGAGTATCCTGCGTCGAATGCAACTTGTTGCGAGTAAATCGGTTAAGGATAAGTACCTGAAAAATGAGTGACATTTTTTTTTGGTGGGTGCGCACAGACACACACACACACACACACACACACACACACACACACACACACACACACACACATGCATACGGGCCTTCTATAAAAAGTTTGTTTTTGGAGCGATCATATAGCCTTTACCGTATACTTAGTATACGAGAAAGGCAAAAAGCAATCAAACTGTGCTTTTTTTCCATAGATGACCCCTTCTTTAAAAGCGTTTAAAGTTCATGTAAAATTTCATCAGCTTTATTGCTTTTTTGTATTTTTTCATGGAAATTTTCTTATTTTTTTATTGCTCTTTATTGATTTTTTTTGAAATTTTTTTAATATTCTATGAAAAAAGCTTATTTTGTGAAATTTTTTTGTAATTATTTATTGCTAGAATTGATTTATTTATGGAAATTTTGTATTTTTTTCGTGGAACATTTTGATTTCTTCATGGAAAATTCTTCTTTTATAATTGCCATTTTTGCTTTTAAAAGTGCTTATTTATTTTTGTTTTGTGGCAAGTTCTTAATAGTTTATGGAAATTTTGTTTTATTTGTGGAAATTTTATAATTATTTATTGCTCATACCCTGATTTTTTTATTGGCAATTTCCTAATTGTTTATGGAAAATTTCTAATTTTAAATGGAAATTTTATTTAGCTGCCAAAGAATATACAGCTTAGGTAGAAGGGCCATTGGAAAATTCGGGAGGATGTAGAGGCAGGGATATTGTTTAGAAAACGAACAATTCAATTTAACTTTGACACCCTTTGGTACGAAGGATGTTTCTGGCCTCTTGAAAGGAGGCTTCCTGGGCCTCTTGGAAGGAGGCTCTGGGCCTCTTGAAAGGAGGCTCTGGGCCTCTTGAAAGGAGGCTTCCGGCCTCTTGAAAGGAGGCTTCTGGCCTCTTGAAAGGAGGCTTCTGGGCCTCTTGAAAGGAGGCTTCCGGGCCTCTTGAAAGAAGGCCTGGCCTTTTGAAAGGAGGCTTCCGGCCTCTTGAAAAAGGCTTCCGGGCCTCTTGAAAGGAGGCTTCCGGCCCTCTTGAAAGGAGGCCTGGCCTCTTGAAAGGAGGCCTGGGCCTCTTGAAAGGAGGCTTCTGGCCTCTTGAAAGGAGGCTTCTGGCCTCTTGAAAGGAGGCTTCTGGGCCTCTTGAAAGGAGGCCTGGCCTCTTGAAAGGAGGCTTCCTGGCCTCTTGAAAGGAGCCTTCCGGGCCTCTTGAGAGGAGGCTTCCGGGCCTCTTGAAAGGAGGCTTCTGGGCCTCTTGAAAGAAGGCTTCCGGGCCTCTTGAACGGAGGCTTCCGGGCCTCTTGAAAGGAGGCTTCGGGCTTCTTGAAAGGAGGCTTCTGAGCCTCTTGAAAGGAGGCTCTGAGCCTCTTGAAAGGAGACTTCCGAGCCTCTTGAAAGGAGGCTTGAGCCTCTGAAAGGAGGCTTCTGCCTCTTGAAAGGAGGCTTCTGAGCTCTTGAAGGAGGCTTCCTGAGCCTCTTGAAAGGAGGCTTCTGAGCCTCTTGAAAGGAGGCTCTGAGCCTCTTGAAAGGAGGCTTCTGAGCCTCTTGAAAGGAGGCTCTGAGCCTCTTGAAAGGAGGCTTCTGAGCCTCTTGAAAGGAGGCTTCTGAGCCTCTTGAAAGGAGGCTTCTGAGCCTCTTGAAAGGAGGCTTCTGAGCCTCTTGAAAGGAGGCCTGAGCCTCTTGAAAGGGAGGCTTCTGAGCCTCTTGAAAGGAGGCTCTGAGCCTCTTGAAAGGAGGCTTCTGAGCCTCTTGAAAGGAGGCCTGAGCCTCTTGAAAGGAGGCTTCTGAGCTCTTGAAAGGAGGCTTCCTGAGCCTTCTTGAAAGGAGGCTTCTGAGCCTCTTGAAAGGAGGCTTCCTGAGCCTCTTGAAAGGAGGCTCTGAGCCTCTTGAAAGGAGGCTTCTGAGCCTCTTGAAAGGAGGCTTCTGGGCCTCTTGAAAGGAGGCTTCCTGGGCCTCTGAAAGGAGGCTTCTGGCCTCTTGAAAGGAGGCTTCCTGGCCTCTTGAAAGGAGGCTTCTGGGCCTCTTGAAAGGAGGCTTGGCCTCTTGAAAGGAGGCTTCCGGGCCTCTTGAAAGGAGGCTTCCGGGCCTCTTGAAAGGAGGCTTCTGGGCCTCTTGAAAGGAGGCTTCCTGGGCCTCTTGAAAGGAGGCTTCCGGGCCTCTTGAAAGGAGGCTCTGGCCTCTTGAAAGGAGGCTTCTGGCCTCTTGAAAGGAGGCTCTGGCCTCTTGAAAGGAGGCTTCCTGGCCTCTTGAAAGGAGGCTTCCGGGCCTCTTGAAAGGAGGCCTGGCCTCTTGAAAGGAGGCTTCTGGCCTCTTGAAAGGAGGCTTCCTGGCCTCTTGAAAGGAGGCTCTGGCCTCTTGAAAGGAGGCTTCCGGCCTCTTGAAAGGAGGCTTCCTGGCCTCTTGAAAGGAGGCTTCCGGGCCTCTTGAAAGGAGGCCTGGCCTCTTGAAAGGAGGCTTCTGGCCTCTTGAAAGGAGGCTTCTGGGCCTCTTGAAAGGAGGCTTCCGGCCTCTTGAAAGGAGGCTTCCTGGCCTCTTGAAAGGAGGCCTGGGCCTCTGAAAGGAGGCTTCTGGCCTCTTGAAAGGAGGCTTCTGGGCCTCTTGAAAGGAGGCTTCCGGGCCCTCTTGAAAGGAGGCTTCCTGGCCTCTTGAAAGGAGGCCTGGGCCTCTTGAAAGGAGGCTTCCGGGCCTCTTGAAAGGAGGCTTCTGGGCCTCTTGAAAGGAGGCTTCCTGGCCTCTTGAAAGGAGGCTTCTGGCCTCTTGAAAGGAGGCTTCTGGGCCTCTTGAAAGGAGGCTCTGGCCTCTTGAAAGGAGGCCTGGGCCTCTTGAAAGGAGGCTTCCGGGCCTCTTGAAAGGAGGCTTCCGGGCCTCTTGAAAGGAGGCTTCCGGCCTCTTGAAAGGAGGCTTCTGGGCCTCTTGAAAGGAGGCCTGGGCCTCTTGAAAGGAGGCCTGGCCTCTTGAAAGGAGGCTTCCGGGCCTCTTGAAAGGAGGCCTGGCCTCTTGAAAGGAGGCTTCTGGGCCTCTTGAAAGGAGGCTTCCGGGCCTCTTGAAAGGAGGCTTCTGGCCTCTTGAAAGGAGGCCTGGGCCTCTTGAAAGGAGGCTTCTGGGCCTCTTGAAAGGAGGCCTGGGCCTCTTGAAAGGAGGCTCTGGCCTCTTGAAAGGAGGCTCTGGGCCTCTTGAAAGGAGGCTTCCGGGCCTCTTGAAAGGAGGCTTCTGGGCCTCTTGAAAGGAGGCTTCTGGCCTCTTGAAAGGAGGCTTCCGGGCCTCTTGAAAGGAGGCTTCTGGCCTCTTGAAAGGAGGCTTCCGGGCCTCTTGAAAGGAGGCTTCCGGGCCTCTTGAAAGGAGGCCTGGGCCTCTTGAAAGGAGGCTTCCTGGGCCTCTTGAAAGGAGGCTTCCGGCCTCTTGAAAGGAGGCTTCTGGCCTCTTGAAAGGAGGCTTCTGGCCTCTTGAAAGGAGGCTTCCGGGCCTCTTGAAAGGAGGGCTTCAGGGCCTCTTGAAAGGAGGCTTCCGGCCTCTTGAAAGGAGGCTTCGGGCCTCTTGAAAGGAGGCTTCCGGGCCTCTTGAAAGGAGGCCTGGGCCTCTTGAAAGGAGGCTTCCTGGGCCTCTTGAAAGGAGGCTTCCGGGCCTCTTGAAAGGAGGCTTCCGGCCTCTTGAAAGGAGGCTTCTGGCCTCTTGAAAGGAGGCTTCCGGGCCTCTTGAAAGGAGGCTTCTGGGCCTCTTGAAAGGAGGCCTGGCCTCTTGAAAGGAGGCTTCCGGGCCTCTTGAAAGGAGGCTCTGGCCTCTTGAAAGGAGGCCTGGGCCTCTTGAAAGGAGGCCTGGCCTCTTGAAAGGAGGCTTCCTGGCCTCTTGAAAGGAGGCTTCTGGCCTCTTGAAAGGAGGCTTCTGAGCCTCTTGAAAGGAGGCTTGGGCCTCTTGAAAGGAGGCTTCCTGGGCCTCTTGAAAGGAGGCTTCCGGGCCCTCTTGAAAGGAGGCTTCTGGGCCTCTTGAAAGGAGGCTTCCGGGCCTCTTGAAAGGAGGCTTCGGGCCTCTTGAAAGGAGGCTTCTGGGCCTCTTGAAAGAGGCTTCCTGGCCTCTTGAAAGGGAGGCCTGGCCTCTTGAAAGGAGGCCTGGGCCTCTTGAAAGGAGGCTTCCTGAGCCTCTTGAAAGGAGGCTTCCTGAGCCTCTTGAAAGGAGGCCTGAGCCTCTTGAAAGGAGGCCTGAGCCTCTTGAAAGGAGGCTTCCTGAGCCTCTTGAAAGGAGGCTTCCTGAGCCCTCTTGAAAGGAGGCTTCCGGGCCTCTTGAAAGGAGGCTTCCAGGCTTCTTGAAAGGAGGCTTCTGAGCATCTTGAAAGGAGGCTTCTGAGCCTCTTGAAAGGAGGCCTGAGCCTCTTGAAAGGAGGCTTCTGAGCCTCTTGAAAGGAGGCCTGAGCCTCTTGAAAGGAGGCTTCTGAGCCTCTTGAAAGGGAGGCTTCTGAGCCTCTTGAAAGGAGGCTCTGAGCCTCTTGAAAGGAGGCTTCTGAGCCTCTTGAAAGGAGGCTTCTGAGCCTCTTGAAAGGAGGCTTGAGGCCTCTTGAAAGGAGGCTTCTGAGCCTCTTGAAAGGAGGCTCTGAGCTCTTGAAAGGAGGCTTGAGCCTCTTGAAAGGAGGCTTCTGAGGCCTCTTTGAAAGGAGGCTTCGAGCTCTTGAAAGGAGGCTTCTGAGCCTCTGAAAGGAGGCTTCTGAGCCTCTTGAAAGGAGGCTCTGAGCCTCTTGAAAGGAGGCTCTGAGCCTCTTGAAAGGAGGCTTGAGCCTCTTGAAAGGAGGCTTCTGAGGCCTCTTGAAAGGAGGCTTTGAGCTCTCTTGAAAGGAGGCTTGAGGCCTCTTGAAAGGAGGCTCTGAGCTCTTGAAAGGAGGCTTCTGAGCCTCTTGAAAGGGAGGCTTCTGAGCTCTTGAAAGGAGGCTTCTGAGCCTCTTGAAAGGAGGCCTGAGGCCTCTTGAAAGGAGGCTCTGAGGCCTCTTGAAAGGAGGCTTCTGAGCCTCTTGAAAGGAGGCTTTGTTCTTGAAAGGAGGCTTCTGAGCTCTTTGAAAGGAGGCTTCTGAGCCTCTTGAAAGGAGGCTTCTGAGCCTCTTGAAAGGAGGCTTCTGAGCCTCTTGAAAGGAGGCTTCTGAGGCCTCTTGAAAGGAGGCTTGAGCCCTCTTGAAAGGAGGCTTCCTGAGCCTCTTGAAAGGAGGCCTGAGCCTCTTGAAAGGAGGCTTCTGAGCCTCTTGAAAGGAGGCTTCCTGAGCCTCTTGAAAGGAGGCTTCTGAGCCTCTTGAAAGGAGGCTCTGAGCCTCTTGAAAGGAGGCTTGAGCCTCTTGAAAGGAGGCTGAGGCCTCTTGAAAGGAGGCTCTGAGGCCTCTTGAAAGGAGGCTTCTGAGCCTCTTGAAAGGAGGCTTGAGGCCTCTTGAAGGAGGCTTCTGAGCCTCTTGAAAGGAGGCTTCTGAGCCTCTTGAAAGGAGGCTTCTGAGCCTCTTGAAAGGAGGCTTCTGAGCCTCTTGAAAGGAGGCTTGAGCCTCTTGAAAGGAGGCCTGAGCCTCTTGAAAGGAGGCTTCTGAGCCTCTTGAAAGGAGGCTTCTGAGCTCTTGAAAGGAGGCCTGAGCCTCTTGAAAGGAGGCTTCTGAGCTCTTGAAAGGGAGGCTTCTGAGCCTCTTGAAAGGAGGCTTTGAGCTCTCTTGAAAGGAGGCTTCTGAGCCTCTTGAAAGGAGGCTTCTGAGCCTTCTTGAAAGGAGGCTCTGAGCCTCTTGAAAGGAGGCTTCTGAGCCTCTTGAAAGGAGGCTCTGAGGCCTCTTGAAAGGAGGCTTGAGGCCTCTTGAAAGGAGGCTTCTGAGCCTCTTGAAAGGAGGCTTCCGAGCCTCTTGAAAGGAGGCTTCTGAGCCTCTTGAAAGGAGGCTTCCTGAGCCTCTTGAAAGGAGGCTTCTGAGCCTCTTGAAAGGAGGCTTCTGAGGCCTCTTGAAAGGAGGCTGAGCTCTTGAAAGGAGGCTTGAGCCTCTTGAAAGGAGGCCTGAGCCTCTTGGAAAGGAGGCTTCCTGAGCTCTCTTGAAAGGAGGCTTCTGAGCCTCTTGAAAGGAGGCTTCTGAGCCTCTTGAAAGGAGGCTTCCTGAGCCTCTTGAAAGGAGGCTTCTGAGCTCTCTTGAAAGGAGGCTTCTGAGCCTCTTGAAAGGAGGCTTCTGAGCCTCTTGAAAGGAGGCTTCTGAGCCTCTCTTGAAAGGAGGCCTGAGTCTCTTGAAAGGAGGCTTCCGATCCTATTTAAAAGAGTCCTTCGAGCTGCCTAGAAGAAAGAAGGCTTTCGATCCTATTGGAAAGAGTCCTTCGAGCTGCCTAGAAGAAAACTTTGATTAGATTTTTAATACATCCGCCATTATGCATTTTTGTCCAAGGTACCCCCTTGGCCAGGCGAAAGTACCCCCAGGGGTTCATGTACCCTAGGTTTAGAACCGCTGGACTTAACAGACTTCCGAAATTCATTCTAGGGGCAGTCTAAATTTGGACACCGCACCAAGCGGCTTTTTAACAGACTTCTGATTCATTGCATACTAAAATTTATATTTTGGATGAATCTTCTGAGCCTAATCAACTGATCAATTTAATCCGATTCGACCAATTTTAAATAAGCTAGACTTTTTACGATATTTTTGTATAAAAAATTGTATTTTGGCCATAATCTTTTAGTCAATAATCCGATCTATGAGCTAGACTTTTCTTATGAAAAAACATAATTTGGTCATAATTTCAAAGCCCATGGGACAGGAGATTGCAATCTGTTGGCGAGAGCATCGGTTAAGGAAAAGTGCAGGAAAAATGAACAAGTTTGCGCGCAAACACACACACTTACCTCATTTCACCGTATTCGGTAAATTTTACCGAAATCTCAACAGCAGAACTGTTCGGTAATTTATTTTACAGATTTTTTGTATTTTTTTCCATTGCTCAACTGTCAAAATCACCGAAAATCATAGGAAAATTATTTTGAGCTTTTTAGTGGAATGTCTTCACTTGTCATAAGACGAGTTAGTACAATCCCATTGAATTCCACCACTTAATTGTATCTTGACAGATACGTATTTCGACCTCAAATGTAAGGCCGTCTTCAGTGTCTCGTACTTGACTCGACGACTAAGTCGAGTCAAGTACGAGACACTGAAGACGGCCTTACATTTGAGGTCGAAATACGTATCTGTCAAGATACAATTAAGTGGTGGAATTCAATGGGATTGTACTAACTCGTCTTATGACAAGCACCGAAAATCAGTTAAATTATTTACCGAACAGTTCTGCTGTTGAGATTTCGGTAAAATTTTACCGAATTCGGTGATTTATTTTAAGTGTGCACACATACATACATACTAGGGTGGCTCAAAAAAAGCAATTTTGTTCCACATCCGATTCTGACCAATGTTCTGAGTGTCGGAAATTTGAGCTAATTTAGATAAAAATTGATTTAGCACAAGCCACTTCAACTTTGCATGGAAGTTAGTATGAGGAAATTAAATTTTCCCTTCTACTGATTGTAGTGCTTTCCAATTAAAAGAAAACCTACATAGCTCAAAGGAATACTTAAGAGCTTTCACTCAACGGTAGAAGAATCACAAGCGTGCGTCTGTGAAAGGTTATGCAATGAATCTATTCGAACGGAAGGCGTCCATATAGCGGTTTAGCGGCAAATCATCGAGCGCCTATCGTTAGCGTCAGTAGCAACTAAATGAATTTTATCACACGATTCTTACTTTGGTTTGTTTTTCAGCCATGTCTCGTATACTTTTGATAGAAGGCTCGGATGTCCATACCAATCGACTCAGCTCGACGAATATATATATATGATATTTCGATCCCTCTCATGTGTTTTTTATCACATTTTTTTAAATAATTTGCGAGAAACGGATGCCCTCCTTAGCCGTGCGGTAAGACGCGCGGCTTCAAAGCAAGACCATGCTGAGGGTGGCTGGGTTCGATTCCCTGTGCCGGTCTAGACAGTTTTCGGATTGGAAATTGTCTCGACTTCCCTGAGCATAAAAGTATCATCGTGTTAGCCTCATGATATACGAATGCAAAAATGGTAACTTGGCTTAGAAACCTCGCAGTTAATAACTGTGGAAGTGCTTAATGAACACTAAGCTGCGAGGCGGCTCTGTCCCACTGTGGGGATGTAATGCCTTTAAGAAGAAGAAGAAGCGAGAAACGCACTTCCAACGCTTCGAATAAAATTTGAGTTTTTAAGTAAAAATTTTGAGTTATCGTATCCAAAAATTTTAATATTTTGAGTTACGCCTTTACGTTTAGGGAGTGAGTGCTACGGAAACTTACTTCAATCGCTTCGCTAGAGTAAGACTCATGACAAATTGCCATTCTGCAGCACTAGATGACAAGCGACAGGCATCAGCATCGCGTGTCGTACATAACACATGGTAAAACATTTATTTTTACTACTAAAATATGTATTTTAAAATTATGTAACCAGGTTGCCTATTATGACCACCCCCGGGTCCATAATACGCAACATCGAGTTTGTTTACATACGTATTCTGGTCCCCCTCATTTGATTTACATGTTCCATTTCCACATGTTCCTGTTGCCTATTATGGACCCCCCCTTCTGTGCTAGTAATGGACCCTCTAGCGCATTTACATTCATAAATTACTTAATATAACTAAATTTCAGTCTCTCAGTACAAAACAATTATATGGAACTACTACCCTGATAAGTGAAGCAACTTTATCCTATGGAAGTTTGCAGAAAATTGTAGATTCAAGGGTAAACTCTCGGTTTTTGTTCAGGGGGTCCATTATACGCACGGGGTCCATTACTAGCACTCACTCCCTACATTCCTTAAAGCACCAGACTGTTTTACGCGTTTTGCGTAGTTTACGTCGGGCGACCGCGTCTTCTACATAACCCTTATGATTGATTATAAACATTTCGTGTGATACCCCATCCAATGGTAAGACTAGGAATATTGTGTCGCCAGCACTAAATTGTATTCCGACTTCCGACGTTTTACTTCCGAACTTACTTCCGACATCATGAACGTCAGAACAAAATTTGAATTTGCTATCAAAACATTGTCGGAAGAGCTTTCGGAAGTGTGGAAATCGACTTCCGAACCTCAATTTGGTGCCAGCGACGTTGTCAGCGACAAAACAAGCTCGATTTTGTGACAGATAACACCGTGCAGTGCTGCATATTTATTTTATTTTTCCGTGTGAATCTCGTCGGAAGTGGGCCTTGCTGCCAGTTTATCAGCGTCATATAAACAGTTTTGGTCTAAATACACAATATAAAGTCGACCTGACTGAAATCATAACAACTGTTAATTAAGAATAATCACTCAACAGTTAGCAACAATAACGAAAACTTTGATATACATATAATGATAATGCTCTGGAAAGAGTAAGAATCTTATTGGAATCAGCTTGCATGAAATATCGTACGCAATAATTGTTTTGTGCCATTTCTATGCAATGTGCACTGCTCACATCCCTAAATTGATATCATCCATCGAAGTGCGCTACTCTTCTTCTTCTTCTTAGTGGGCCCTCCTTAGCCGCTACTCTAAGATTGTGATAATAAAGGACATTCTCGATTTTTGAACCATTTAAAGAGAGGCCGAAAATTGTATGTCAGCTGTGATGTCAACAATAATTAATGAACATAATATTTTCTTTCCAGTAAAAATGACGTCGAAGGAGAAAAAAAAATGATTTTGAAGGAGAGAGAAGGTCCAAGAGTTTGTGACATTACATGTCTCAGGTATATAAAAGAGCAAAACAGTGCGGATGGGGGCTGAGAGAATCTGAATAAAAGTAGTGGGCGCCATTTATGCAATCAACTATATTTATTATATTTTCAACACAAAAATCAGGCCGCCAGGAGTGATTTTAGGCAATTTTAATCTAGTGTGCGAAGTCACAAACTTGACAGTAGTGTCAAATATTACAGAAACCAAACGTAATAAAAAATACTAAGCTAAACTAAGTGCATTTAGTCATAGCAGCTGGCCCTCAATATTAGTATCTACAAATGACAGATCCAAAGCAGAATAAAGAAGAAGACGAGAAAATACGATTGTGGCTATAAAGAGCTTTATAGCCTATTCAGATCACGTCATTTATTGTAATAAATATCATGATAAATCCAATTTCCATACATTAAATTTTCTTTTTCATATTTAACAAGAAAATTATTATAATAAATGGTGTAATCTGAATAGTATTATATTAGGGTTTTTAATCAATTTAACGTTTACCAAGAACACATATTTAAAGGGACATACAGAATACATGTTTATATTGCATTCTGCCGCTTATGTACTTTTTATTTGAATCACAATGTAATCAATAATTTAACTAAAGTCCTTAACAATTTCGGAAAAATAAAAAATAAAGTAATTGTTCGCTTATCACCCGTTTTGGTCGTACTGCCAAAATCGAATAGTCCCTGTGCTTACACTTTGTTGTTATTGTTGACATCACTGTCAGGTCCCATTATCATCAGCCTCCGTGCGGCTGATAGGAGATTTCTGTAAGTATCATTCCTATCTCTTCGCAGGTCTAGCTAGAAGCCTTAGATTGCACGACAATTTGCTACGCGACTGCACTTCATCTTTGTAAACAATTTTACCACATTATTTGATTTTATGTCACATTTGGATTTTCTCTTTGCAGTCATTCCGTTTGGTTTCTCCGAAGTTAGTTCATGATTCGACGCGTGATGGGTGAGGTGGACGTGAAACTCGGAATCCGGCAGACGCTAGCCAAAATCGATGAAGCATTCGGAAAACGTTCCCAGGTTTGTTCTCTTCTAGATTTACAGCAGGATTTATAATTATAGTGTAAATAGGAGGACGACACTTTAGACTGTGCGCTAAAACAACCACACAATCACGTTCTCAGCAGTGCACTTTTAACCAGCTGCATATTGATTACAGTCAAATGGGGCCACTTGCAACACTTTACATTTTCAATGTCATTGTAGGGTAAGACGGTATAATATGCCCCCCCTAAGGCAACTCCTCGATAACTTTTTACTTTTCAACGCAATTTATGCAAACTTTGTGTTATTTGGTAGTCCATGAAGTCGCAAATGCATTGCCCGTGAGTAGTCATATAAAAATATTACAGATAACACGTAATAAAGCTTTTTTGAAAAGTCGTGAAAAAATGAATTTCAAAAAGTGCCTGGGCAATACGCCCCACCTTAACCAAAGACGTTTCAAAGCCCTTCATTAGTATTTTATCAATCCCATAACAAAAGGCTACAAATCCTTATGCGCTTGACATTGAAAAATCAACATAGGTCCATTTAAGCAGGTGTGAATTACATTTCAATATTTTCCATACAATTTGGAAGCAACTGCTGCAGGCTCGCTGCGCTTGTGTCCAGTTGGTAAGGGCATATCGTCCTGCCTACACTGGGGCGTTTTGGCCAGTGAAACATGTTTTCGAAAATCGTTACATTTTTGAAGATGGAAGCAATTTTATATCATATTAACCACTGAGAAAAGTTATTTTGTTGCCCAACTGAGTGTTCCAGTGCAAGTTTTGCGGACAGTATGCCAGAGTCGCTCCAGAATGTTGAGCAAACAAACATTAATAGTTACATCAAAACTATAAGTTTTTGTATTTTGCTATTATTTTCATTGTGTAATACAAAAATACTTCCACATTCACATAGTATGATGGGTTTACAAATACTTATGGATACCAACTGATTTTGACCCTTAAATAGTTATAGTTTTCTAGAAATCAAAGGGGGGCGTTTTGGCCAGGTGGGGCGCAAAACCTTATTGGGGCGTGTAGAATCCGTCAGGCAGCTAACTTCACCGAAATATCGATTGGATTGATTCGGGGGAACGAAAACCTTACCCACCAACATGTGGGGCAACTTACAACACGCGATCAGAGATTAAGTGCACTGCTAAAAACTTCAAATATTTCCAGCAATTTCGTCAGGCAGCTAACTTCACCGAAATATCGATTGGATTGATTCGGGGGAACGAAAACCTTACCCAACCAACGTGTGGGGAAACTTACAACACGCGATCAGAGATTAAGTGCACTGCTAAAAACTTCAAATATTTCCAGCAATGGTTTTTTAAAAATAATGTCGTGAAACTAAATAGGGAACATCCACAAGCAATGTGCCTTAGAAAATAAGCAGTCTCCTGCTCTTTTTACGTGATATTCCAATAATGTACAAATATGTTAACATTTCAAAATCACTCTCGCGAAATCGTTTCATCAGACATGCATCAGAATGGGATGAAGCAAAAGTGTTGCAAGATATCCCATCATTGCAAGTAACCCATTTGACGTTACTCGAATTAATATGGAAAGTAATGCGGCTTTCAATGGTATTCGAGCTTACAGAAAGAGAGTTCCTACCGGAAATACTTAAAACCCTATTATGACAGTACAGATTTGTTTGAAAATTATAATCGTGATATAGGGACCTGGACTTCATCTCATAGCTCCGATGTTCATCTCACGAAAAACAAAGCAATGAAAAGGTATTTCACTACAACTCTTAAATCAAGCTCTATCTGGAATAAGGGCGAATGTCGCAAGAGAGGATTCTCTTCGTCGACTTCCCCTCTTTTAAATAAAAGTGACAAGCAGCGGATTTCTTTGTGGTTTATCACCTCAGAACGATAGAAAACAATGCGAACTTGCATTCTGAGGTGATAAACTGCAAAGAAATCCCCTGCTTGTCACTTTTATTCAAAAGAGGGGAAGTCGACGAAGAGAATTCTCTCTTGCGACATTCGCCCTTTTACCAGATAGAGCTTGAAATGTCGATTACTTCGATTAATCGATTCATCGTTGTGATAATCGATTAATTTTGAATCGATTACTACTCAACGATGAATCGATTCAATAATCGTCAAGAATCGAGAGTAATCGATTAGTTATTAATCGAATATTCGAGATTTTACGACATCTCTAGGTGTGCTTGTGAAAGTGATGGTACGCAGCAGGGTGGAAGGGTAGAAAGTTGAGGAGTATTATAATAAGTAAATGATATTGTAATTTGACGTTAGGAGTGACCAGAGTTTTGTCACTCCTTTCTTCTGGATAATGATCCTCTGGGATAGAGCGAAGCTTTTTAACTTGCCCTGGCTAATTACCCTTGGTTTAAGACCCATTTCCCGCTATCTTAAACTAGAAGAAAGAGAAAATATCGTCCCCATATTATACTTTAAAACCAAACTACATATTTTTAAAAATGCATGTCAGTAATCATTCTTAGAAAAATAACTTTTGAATACTCAAAGCAAATATATCCATAATTGAACAGGATAATCGTCAATTTACTGGCTGTGTCAATTGGAATGGAGAATTGAATGTTGAGTAGATCAAAACATGTATGGCTTTGATACATGTATTATCACATAGAAAAAATATTAGAATCGAATGAGAACATAAAGAAAAAAAAAATGCCAGATAAGGCAAGATGAATCAATCGTGGTCTATGCCTTTCTAAAGGACAAATCAAATAGAAGGAAGTCAAAATCGGGAAAACAAAAATAAAGATTGAGGGAGTCAAATTCAAAGGCGTGTAAGAGACCTCAGCGGTTCTCACAGCTCTCAATCATAAATGAAACTAATCAGCTTTCATATCTAGCCAATCAGACCGACTAAGATAAAATCCCATTCAGAGGGCCAGGGAACCAGACATGAAGCGGTTGTAGCCTTAACACTTTTTATGCCACTGTATTATTCGTTTTATCTACACTCAAGTAATTTCAATTCAAGTGGATATTGACACTCACCAGAGTTTTTGACGACCCTCAATAAACTCAATTCCCATCTTGAACACGTTTATTCTCACCATCATGAACAAGTTTCTTCTATGATTGAAGATATCCTAGGAAATTAGTTCTTTGCATGTAACTCACATTTCAGTCTTTTAACAATTGATTAATCACTCACTCTCTCTCTCATGTATTGTGAGCACCCATCTCCACTCATTTCGTAAACTCGTAAAAGCAGCCCTAGCCTTCTTGATCCATGCTCCTATGTCAATCTTGGTTCCGCCGTCCAACGCTAACTGGCTGCCAAGATATTGAAAATTTTCGACCTTCTCCACTGCTTGCCCGGCTACCGTAAAGTTGGAGGGATTGTTTGTATTTACATCCAACGATTTGATTTGTTGACGTTGATGATGAGCCCTGCCGTTGATGAGCGTTCGGCCAGGTCGTTTAGTTTACTTTGCATATCAGAGCGCCGTTGTGCTAGTAAAGCAACATTATCAGCCAAATTGAAGTCGTTGATATGCTCCATAGTAATAGGCTGCCAGAGCAGCCTTCGGTTTGGTACACGACCATTCGCACCACCATGATCTCGTCGATTACGATGAGAAACAGTAGCGGAGATAGAAGGCATCCTTGCCTCACTCCAGCGACTACCCGAATGGGGTCTGACAAAGCTCCGTCATGCAGGACTCTGCACTAGAAAGCTTCGATGATGCCGACGATTTTATCTGGAACTCCCTTGCGTCCAAGGGGGCCCTCAGATTTTCGTGGTTCAGACGATCGAATGACGATAGTCAATGAATATCAGATAGAGGGACTTTTGGAATTTGTTGACTTGCACCAGAATGATTCGGAGTGTGACAATATGATCCACACATGATCTTCCTGGGCGGAATCCTGCAGTGTCAGAGAGTCGAATCTATTTTCCCCGGTATCCGATTTAGGATAACTTTGCAAAGCACTTTGAAAACAATTCACAGTAAAATGATGCCTCGCCAATTGTCGCACACAGCCCCTTATTTGGGACCTTCACTGAGACGCCCAGCATCCAGTCAGCCGGAAAAGTTGTGGTTTCCCAGATATCACATAATAGTTGATGCAACATTTGCGAAGATAGCATGGGGTCAGCTTTAAGCATCTTTGCTGAAATGCGAGCGACCTCGTAAGATTTGTTGGATTTCACTCTTCAGATGGCTGTTTCAATCCCCATCAATAATGGACCTTCAAAGTTGGTAACGCGTCGGGTAATGCGTCACACCCTTGCTTGGCGGCTCTTGCCGAGGTGTTGATGATTGGTCAGGCGTCGAAATTTGAAGTAGTTGTTCTAACCAACGTTTTAGCTGACCAGTTGGGTCGTTGAGTAACTGACCTGTTGCGTCTTTCACCGGCATCCTCGAATTCTTCCTTGCTCAGGCTTCCCCAGGCGTCGTGAGATATCGTAGAGGAGGCGAATATCACCAGTTGATGCAGCTTTCTCCGCTTCGTCGGCCAGGAAGTCCACCTACGCTCGCTTGTCCCGTCTGCAACAGCGTTTAACCTCCTTCTCTAGAGTCGAATACCGTTGATGGGACTCGTACTTGGCTGATCTGGATCTTGCCCGCTCTATCGCGCCCTTTGCTTCTCTCGAGGAGCTTGATTTTCCGCCAGGTTGCATCCGTAATCCACTCCTTCCGCTGAGTGCGCAGCTCACCCAGGTTGTTCTCGCTTGTTTCGATAAAGGCATTCTTGATGGCCGTCCACTGCTCTTCTACGCTGCCACCTTCCGGAACATCCGCTGCCCGAGTTCCAAGTTTTTCAATGAACGATCTCTTCACAGCTGGATCTTCTAGTCGGCGTGTGTTGAATCGCCGTCCGAGTCTCTCCTCCCGCCGCTGAATCCGAGCAATGCATAATCGGATCCCGCCAATGAATAGAAGATGGCGATAGTCAGACGCGATGTCAGCGCTTTGTTATTCAGGACATCAAGAAGGCTCCGTCTTCATTTTTGGCTGGTGCAGATTAGGTCGATTTGATTTTCAGTTTGTCCATCACGAGAGACCCACGTGACTTTGTGTACTGGTCGATGGGGAAAGAGTGATCCTCCAATCACCATGTCGTTATTGCCATAGAATTCTGCCAACAGCTCACCGTTTTCACTCATTTCTTCAGCGAACACATCTTATCAAGAAAACCAAGCTTTCTAGTTTTATCAAGAACATCGACCGGCAAAAAATTCTTCAATACCAGGAACTCGGAACTTTCTCCTCTCCAAGCCAAGGGTGGAAGTCTGGTCATCGTGTCAGGTCGAGTAACTCCCTGTTTCACAACGCAAGCATGGACGACAACTGGTTCGGGTGGGCACCCGATTCAAGCGCTGAAAACTACGACAATGGCGCGGGCGGTAGCAGACCAACATCTCCCAATCGGTAAGTATTTCAAAATGTTGAACTGTAGATGAGGTTAAGACACAGTGTCTGAAGCTCACTAATCATTACGGCTCACTAATCAGTAATCAATACGGAATGATATGAAACTGAAATCGAAGAGTAAGATTTCGAAAAAGATGCTAATGGAGCAAATGGTAGCACTCAAAAACGAGTTGGATTTCATTAGAAAAGAAAAAGACCAATTACTGCTTGACAAAGAAAACGCTGGAAACAATCAAGCGAGACGAAAGGATATGTGTCAACAACAGGCATCTGGCAACGAGTCCCTGTTAGCCACCATGAACCACAGGTCACACGGATCGTTAAATATCCCGGAATGCAGCCCATCTGAAGGAGAAATTGATATTGACAAGAAGGCATATGAACATTGGAAGGAGGTTGTAACAGCATCGTTTAATCTGGTCCAAGCGACGGATGAAAGTGCGAAGATGAACATTGTCGCAGTTTTCAGCGCTTAAATCGGGTGCCCACCCGAACCAGTTGTCGTCCATGCTTGCGTTGTGAAACAGGGAGTTACTCGACCTGACACGATCACCAGACTTCCAGTCTTTGCTTGATAAATCTGGAAAGCTTGATTTTTTTCTTGATAAGATGCGTTCGCCACGCCATCCGTTGTAAGAATGACCTCTGGCTCCGTTGACACCCGCCTTTTATACGGTTTGGCGTTGGCAACGGTGATGTGTTGTTTGTTATACTTAACTACGCCTACCAAGATGTTGGGAGTCAAACGTTGAGAAATGGTTTTGCAGATCACGCCTGTTGATATGCAAACACCAGAAATATCATAGACTGGCGGATTTCCATTTTTCTTTATTGTTGGACGAAATGTTGTAGGGGGAAAGACGGCTTTGGCAGGTTTTGTTCTATTATTGGCAGGGGGGTCTTTGTCGACCAAATTTTATGAAATTTTGCCACAATATTCTTTGATTTGCAAAGAATTTTTAGGCCAAATTTGAGCCTAGTCAGTCATAAAAAACACCCCTGCCAATAATAGAACAAAACCTGCCAAAGCCGTCATTCCCCCTAACAATAAGAATGTGTTTGTATTAACGTTGAATTTATTTATCAAGTCTTATTCTCTAAAAATACATTCCATGTTCCATGTTTGTATCAAGCAGAGTGTAAAACAATCGAAATTTTTGGTGAAGTCCGCCTATCTTCACTTGTCAGCTCACTTCCAGACACATTCATATTCGGCTCTGGACTGTCAATATTCGGTTGAATATTAATCATTGAATATTTATGCACATTCTTCAAATTGATAAATTGACTCTATGACACTACCCATAATTCCATTACCCATAATGCCATTACCCCGAAGGCCACTACCCCGAATGCCATTACCCCGAATGAATCACTACCCCGAATACCATTACCCCGAATGGGACACTACCCCGAATGAGCCAGTATCCCGAATAAGTCCCTATTTCAAGTTTATACTTCTTTTCGGAGAAAAAATGTTACCCAATAAGTTTATTCAGAATTCATATGAATCAACAATAGTTTGCCCTTCACCTGGAACTGTTTCAACGCAGTATAGAACTAAGTATCCTATTTTCCGCGAGCGGTAATGGCCGCCAACTTGCATGTGTTTCGATTGAGGAGGCCAACTGCACCCAATGCGGTTAACAGCGGTCCACGTCAGCAAGGCTACAAAGGCAACAAGGTTGAAGTTGCTTCTTCGTCGCTATAGTAAAAGCACCGGTTTCCGGATGAAGCGTGATCCAATTCTTAGAATCTACGATTGAATGAGTGAGTGAGTTAGTCTGATTGAGTGAGTAAGAGAGAGTGCGTGGGTCATACCGGTGCCCTGTGGTCGAACTCGATCCTTTTATCGAACAAGTGGCCGCGTGAAGAACAACATGGTATCGTCGCTTTCGCGGCGCCGATCAACCGGGCGGGTTCCGAACCCGAGGACGGAAAGGGGTCCTCGTCAAGGCTAGGGCAGGCGTAGGCACCGCGTCGGCAAGTCCCTCTGTGTGCTGGCGAATAGGCCCTATCGCAGAGAGGTCAATTTGGGGTGCACTCGGCATCATCATTTTTGATACCAGTCGTGCAGAGGGAAGCTGGCGCGAAGGCGACCCTTCCCACCTTCCGAGGACATAGGGCGTGGCAAGGCCAACCTCGAGGGTGCGTTATGCACTGGCCCCCTTTGAAGCATTATTTTCTGGTTGTACCGAAGGGACGATGGGCTTGGCGGCAATGGAAACGGTTTAGCGGGTCGGGGATGTAGTCCTGCCTCCCTCGTTTGCTGTTGGAGGTGGCCCCTAACCCCGCACTTCCTGGACAACCCAGGATGTCTGTTGAGCAGATTCCCCCTCCATTGCCAAGGAAAAAAAAAGAGAGAGTGCGTGAGTAGGAGCAGGTGAGTGAGTAAGAGTGAGTTAGCAATAAGTAATAGTTAGTGAATGAGTAAAAGTGAGTAAGAGTGAGTAAGTGATTTAAAGCGGGTGAGTGAGTAATAGTTTTTTTTTCTTTTCAATCTTGCTACCCAACTGGCACTATTGAAAGCATTCCTCACGTCGAGAGTCACTACTACACAATAGCGAACTCCCCTCCTCTTACGCTGGATAGCTATCTCCGCGGATTTGGTAACCGACAAGATAGCGTCTACGGTCGACTTACCCTTTCGGAAGCCAAACTGGTTACTCGATAGACCATCCGCACCCTCCGTGCGTATCAACAACCTGTTGAGGATGATCTTCTCGAGCACCTTCCCCGCCGTATCAAGCAGGCATATTGGTCTATAGGCCGACGGATCCCCCGGTGGTTTTCCCGCCTTTGGCAATAGGACCCAAGCTCTGCCTTTTCCATGCTTCAGGGAAGACTCCCTCGTCCAGGCATCTCTGCATGACAGATCTGAATATCTCGGGAGCCTCAGCAATGGCCGCTTTGATGGCCAGGTTCGGAATACCTTCCGGTCCTTGCGCCTTACCTGCTCGCGGCGGAGCGCTTCCTTAAACACCTTGTCGTCGAAGTATGATGTTTTCCACATACGAGGGCTAGGCCTCGCCCCTTCTTTCGTCGTATAGTCGATGCTGTAGCGAACCGCCAGGTGGTCGCTGTGAGTGTACCCATCATCTACCCTCCAGTTCGAACTACTCGTTTGGCCAGGGCTCCAGAACGTAACGTCGATAATCGACTCGGCCCCGTTCCAGCTCTAGGTACTTTTGGTACCGCCATTAGCCAAGTCCACATCCAACATGGCCAGTGATTCCAGCAGGATCTGCCCCCGTTGATTCGTGGATCGGCTTCGCCATTCCACGGCCCAAGCGTTAGGGCACAGTCTGTCTGACACAGCAGTTGCTGCGCTGCATCACAGTGGTTCAGGTTTAGCTGCGTTACCTGCACTGTGATTTTGCAGCACGCCTAAACGCCGGGCACTTCGAACCCCCCATGGGGTGCTTGCTGTTTGCAGCTTTGCTGGAACAGATCAAACAGTTGGGAGGGTTCGTGCAGCATTGTGCCTTATGTCCCTCCAATCCGCAGCGTCGACAAAGCTTGCTTCTGTCAGGACCTTTGCAGTCCCATTACTTGTGCCCCGGTTCCAGGCACTTGAAGCAAACTTCGGGTTGCTCATATATGCCTACAGGGCATACCGACCACCCCACCTTGACCCTCTCTAACTTGACTACCTTGGAGGCGTCCGCTGCAGATAGCCGAACCAATGCTACCTGCGTCCCTGCCGGACCTTTCCATAGCCGAACGGCTGCGGTGGGCGTCTCCACTTCACACTGTCGCCGCAGTGCCGTGACGAGCTCGCCAGATATAGAATAAAGCGCTTTGCTCTCTGTCTTATGATAATCACGATCTTTTGCAGTGATGGAGAGATTGAGAGTAAGTGAGTGAGTAAGAGCGGGTGAGTGAGTAAGAGTAGGTGAGTGAGTAATAGTTAGTGAGGAAGAGGTAGTGAGGTAGAGGTAGTGAGTGAGTAATATATTGTGTGTAGGTGAGAGAGAGAGAGCTCTGTTTGTCTTCGGAAAGATGCGTTGATTTGTAGAAGGCATCCTCTCTTCCATTCGCCTCATACAACGCAAACGCATAAAGAAGGCATTATCTCCTCTGTGTGCCGTGTACCTGGCAAACGTGTTCATTTAGAAGTCATTATCACCTCTGTATATCTTTTACAGGAAAAAAAGATTAATTTAAAGAAGGCATCATCTCCTCTGTTTGCCTTATACCGGGCAAACGCATTCATTTGATGAAAGCAAACACTGCACTCTGCAAACACGTCCTATTGAAAGTAGTTTTCCTGGTAATAATGGGGTGGAATGGCAATTTAAGTTAATTAGATGAAAAATCAACATTGTTGGTCAAGGAATCATTTTTTTCTTGGATGCGCTTCGTAGTCCTGAACAGCGCATCTAGATTCATTCGAACACTGAGGATAATTCGCACATATTTATCTGGGGAAATCCATAAATTTCAATTTGAAGATTTATATATGCGCACATAATTATCCACTATCCATGACGCACTTAAAACAAATTAGTGTAATGAGCAGCCTCACATATATTTCATTAACGCAAAACAATTCTTATTAGCCGAATAAATTAATCATAAGTACGCATCTAGCTGATCACAATCTATAAATCTAACCAACCGAGTCTCTAATCTAAACCGAGTGTTTTGAAAATCCTTCGATTTTTTTTATAGAATTTTTTTCTAATCTTATACTCCAGACAACACTTCAGAATCCTAAGTTGGTCCGAATTTGATTAAAAAAAATCCTCCAACTTTTTTCTATATGAAAAATGTACACCAGTTGCACTGTTAGCAGCCAATGTCTGATAATTTGGTCTTCGTTGCCTTCACCTGTCTTAGGAGGTAGAGGTGAACACTTAAATCATATTTCAATTCTTATTTTATTGTAGACAACAAAATCTATCAAGCCGCTGCTGGTAGCCGTCAGTAAAACCAAACCAATTGAGTTGATCCTGGATGGATACTCCGTCGGACAACGTGACTTCGGTGAAAATTATGTCCAGGAACTAATAGAAAAGGCAAATGATCCCAGAATTTTGGAACAATGCAAAGACATCCGATGGCACTTTATAGGTCATCTTCAGAGCAACAAGATTAATAAGGTAAAATAAATTTGTATGTCATCGATTGTTCAAATAAAATGGGATTTTCTCTCTGCAGATTGCAAACCTACCCAACCTGCATATGGTTCAAACCGTTCACAATGCTAAACTGGCTGAAGGTCTCAACAAGGCCTGGGAAAAGGTGAAAACTGAAAAACCGGATAAACAGCAGTTAAACGTTCTCATACAGATCAACACAAGCGGGGAGGACGGTGAGTAAGCATTCCTCAGATTTTGACACATTCAAGTACTCCACCAATTACGCCGCACCTAATTCACCTTCCCATCGCAGAGAAAAACGGAACCGAACCGGCCGAGGCCGTGAACCTGTACCGCTTCGTGACGGAGAAATGCCCCAACTTGAACTGCCACGGCGTGATGACGATCGGTCGCTTCGGGCATGACTACTCGACCGGGCCCAATCCGGACTTTATCGAGCTGATGAAGTGTCACCAGGACATTTGCAGCACCTTTGAGCGGGAGCCCACCGATCTGCAGGTTTCGATGGGAATGTCTGAC
Source organism: Armigeres subalbatus (assembly GCF_024139115.2). Lineage (NCBI taxonomy): Eukaryota > Metazoa > Arthropoda > Insecta > Diptera > Culicidae > Armigeres > Armigeres subalbatus. The sequence goes on from NW_026943034.1 coordinate 477,708, forward strand.
GACTATGTTCGGGCGGTAGGTGGTTCCGATTCGAAATTCGATTATGACGAACGATTTTTTTTTTGTTTTTTTCCTGTGTGGGTATATGTTTGCATTCATTTCTTATTTCGCAGATCGAGATGGGCAGCACAATCGTACGCGTAGGCAGTTCTATTTTCGGAGCCCGAGCAAAGAAAAACGAAGCATAGGAATTTTTCCACCGTCGCACCGTTACTCACTACTACAGCCCACGCGCTGGCTGCTGGTTCGGATTGGGATGGTGCGTGCCGGTTAGGATTTCAAGGGGGCGAAAAACGGGCAATTGTTTAGTCACACAGATGTTGAGTCGATTTGCTGATTTTCCGCTGAGGAACGGTGGTCGAGTTGTATGGAATTCTGTTTGTTATTTTTGTACATATCGAAAGTAAAATTGAAGACAGTGTCACATACTGAGTAGCAGAATAGCTATGGTTTAGACTTCAAACTATTATCAATAAATTAAATTCTTCATAACCCAGCGTCTTTCAATCCAATGTCAAAGCTTTATCGTTGACTCAATTCGGCGAATCCCATATGCGAGTCTTTCCAATCCAAATTTCATAGTGAATTGCCAAGTTTATATTCAAACTTTGATAAACTTAAAACTTAATCCTCCAGACTCCAAATTTATAACCGAAAATCAAAATACGTTTTTACCTTGAGACCCATTATTTGACGGGTGTCCTACGAAAGGCTGAAACACATAAGGCTGAATGCTCATAAGGCTGAACTCAAAAGGCTGAAATCTTGAAAGGCTGAAAGTCTCAAAAGGCTGAAAGTATCAGAAGGCTGAAACGCATCGAAAGGCTGGAATTGATGGGATGAAATGAATCCCAACCATACGATATGTTGTACCAACTATGTTGAGTGGTTGGATAGTGAATAATTGATAAAGAATAGAGAACAATGAATTAAGAAGAATAAAAAATAAAGAATAAAGAATAATGAATAAAGAAGAATTAAAAAAAAAAAAGAATAAAGAATAAATAATAAAGAATAAAAAATAAAGAATAAAGAATAAAGAATAGAGAATAAATGATAAAGAATAAATAATAGAGAATAAAGAATAAAGAATAAATAAAGAATAAAGAATGAAGAATAAAGAATAAAGAATAAAAATACAGAATAAAGAATAAAGAATAAATAATAAGGAATAAAGAAAGAAGAATGAAGAATGAAGAATAAAGAATAAAAATAAAGAATAGAGAATGGGCCCTCCTTAGCCGTGCGGTAAGACGCGTGGCTACAAAGCAAGACCATGCTGAGGGTGGCTGGGTTCGATTCCCGGTGCCGGTCTAGGCAATTTTCGGATTGGAAATTGTCTCGACTTCCCTGGGCATAAAAGTATCATCGTGCTAGCCTCATGATATACGAATGCAAAAATGGTAACCTGGCTTAGAAACCTCGCAGTTAATAACTGTGGAAGTGCTTAATGAACACTAAGCTGCGAGGCGGCTCTGTCCCAGTGTGGGGATGTAATGCCTATAAGAAGATAAGAAGAAGAAGAGAATAAAAAAAAGAATAAAGAATAAATAATAAAGAATAAAAAATAAATAATAAAGAATAAAAAATAAAGAATAAAAAATAAAGAGTAAATAATAAAGAATAAAGTATAAAGAATAAAGAATAAAGTATGAAGAATAAAAATTTACGGAGACAAAGGAAGGAGGAAAGAAGAAGGAAGAAGAGAGAATGAAGACGGAAGAAAGAAGAAGGAAAAAAGATGAAAGATTGAAGAAAGAACATAAAAGAAGGAAGAAGGAAAAAGTAAGATAAAGGTGAAAGAAGAAATAATGATGAAGCAATAAGAAACAAGGAAAAAGGAAGGATGTTCTACGTACCGCCATCACTGGTGAAAATCCAAGTAATTCAGAAATTTCAATTTTAATCTCATCCAGTGATTTGTCGTCACTAGGGAGACCTTTCAAAACGACTTTGAACAATCGCTCAGTTTTGTCGTCGTATGTGAAGAATTTATGGCGCTTCTCAGTTAAATACTGAAGAAGACGTTTGCGATCGTCAAAGGATCCCGGCAAAACGCGGCAGTCACCCTTCCTAGCAATCTGAAATGAAACCTTGATCCCCTGAAGGTTACTCAAAATCTCATTCCTAAAGCCAGAAAACTCGGCAACAGATACCACAATTGGCGGAATCCTTTGCTTTTTCGCATGAATCGAATCACCTGGGCTAGAGGTAGATTCGATTTGCTCAATTTCATCATTAATCAAATCGAACTGATTGCTCAGTTCAATAGGAGAAGAATTATTTCCGATATTAGAGTTAGAAGGAATATCTGAATTCTCCAGCTTCCTTCTATTTTTTCCGCGCTTTGGCAGGACGGTCTTGAAACCTTGTTTCTTAGAAGGAAGTGGAGAATTCAAAGACTCCCCCTTCCTCTTGTTTTTATTAATGCTCATTGCTGAGCGTGAAGACGTGACCTTCTAAGAGGTTGTTCCCAGAACGGTGTCCTTGCAGGATTACCACCGCTTGAATTTTACTTTCGCAAATAGGTCCAACGTAAAACGAAGGCACGGGTCCTTGCAAAGATCGTAACGGGATCACTAGCTAGTACTGGGAAGCACTGTTGAAATTAAAATAGCTTCGGGTAGTATTAAAAACTTCCTTCCGCAAAGAGAGAAAATAGAACCGCACAGCACGAAAGCATGATGCGGTCTGACTGCTATTCACTATTTTCCATCAATGCACTGCACACTGGAAGCGGATTTCCAAGTTTGTTATATTCTTACTCTTAGAGGTAGGTATCAATATCCTGCATTCCGTGACGATTGAAGTACTTCGTGGTGGAAATTTTCCAGTCGTCGGAGTACGTCTTCGATGTAGCTTACCAATTGAATCATTTGTTTGAGAAACTGCATATATCCATTTTACCCAAATTTCAAGAAAATGACAGAGAATTGTTTTTGAACAAATTATAGTTTTTGGCAAAACCCAGCTATAGGCAAATCCTGACCCAACGAATACCTTCCCAATATCCAACTCCGTGGTGCTTATGAGGGTGTCGCTGAGTGGAGAGCCTCTCTTTAAGTATCACATCAACATTTCCTTTCCCTCCCCTAGTTGTTTTTGCAGATGGGCTTAGTACGGAGTAGTAATCCTCACGCTTTTGTAATTTTTGTCTTAGATTGAAATCAAGGACTACACCTACCTTGATTTCTGATAGCAATCTGGACAGTAATTTCAAAAGAAACATGAGTTTTAGTTTTAGTTTAGTTTCGGTTTTTTTTTTTAAATTTGGATTCCTATTTTCGTATATTTATTTACTCACTTTTCCATATTTATATGTTCTATATTTTCTTAATTTCGTAATGTCATATTTTTATACCCTCATATTTTCAAATTTTGCTATTTTTGATTTTTATGCTTTTTTAATTTCATATTGTTGTATTTTTATGCTGCGATACACTGCTGATAAGCAACTATATTGTTTAATTATATATTTTCATATTTTTGTATCCATATTTTTCAAATAATTCATATTCTCATTTTATCATGTATTCATATTTTCTTATGTTCATATCTTCATATTTTCATTTTTCTTGTTTTCATATTTTCGTTTCTTCGTGCGTTCATATTTTCATATATTTATGTTTTCATTTATTTATAATTTCATATATCTTTATTTTCCTATATTGGGCCCTCCTTAGCAGTGCGGTAAGACGCGTGGCTACAAAGCAAGACCATACTGAGGGTGGCTGGGTTCGATTCCCGGTGCCGGTCTAGGCAATTTTCGGATTGGAAATTGTCTCGACTTCCCTGGGCATAAAAGTATCATCGTGCTAGCCTCATGATATACGAATGCAAAAATGGTAACCTGGCTTAGAAACCTCGCAGTTAATAACTGTGGAAGTGCTTAATGAACACTAAGCTGCGAGGCGGCTCTGTCCCAGTGTGGGGATGTAATGCCAATAAGAAGAAGAAGATATCTTTATTTTCATATATTTTTATTTTCATATACACATATATTTATTTATACTTTTATATATTTATTTTGTCAAATACATTTATATTTTCGTATTTTCATACTCTAGTTTTCTCATATTGTTATTTTTATAGCATGGAAATATAATAGTGTGAAAGTGTGAAGTTATGTTCATATTTTATACTTTCTTATTCTTATGCTTTCATGTGTTATATTCTCCTAATGTTGCTTGTTTAGATGTTTACTTCATATATGTCATATTTCAGTTATATAACATATTTCCATATGTTCATGATTTATATTTTCATATTGTCATATTCTGATATTTTTATTTATATTTCCATATTTTTATATTTTCTTGTTTTCAAATTTATATATTTTCATTTGTTATATATTCATATGTTTCTGTTTTCATTCTTTTATATTTATTTTTATTATAAATGTTCATGTTTTTTAGTTATATATTTTTTTATATTTTTGGTTTTTATATATATACAGATTGTAACCCCTTCCTATTGTCATATTTCTCTAATATATATTTTTCCACATTTTCATAAAAATTTATTTAAATTTACTAAAACTGGTTTCCTAAAAAAATACGGAAAGGAGGGCATCATTCAACTAGTTCTTTATTATCTGACAAAATTTTGATAGGTTTGGTTATCAAACTTTAGAAAAACGTGAGGAGCTGACAAGATACATTGGAAAAGTAACAATTCCAATATAATAGAAGAAACATATTTATTTTAATAATTTTTACCATATATTTTTATTGACACACGGTGATCTGGTGACGCTGATTTCTTGAAGCTGAGGTCCTTCGGTCAGGGACACTGTGAACTATTTTTCAAATAATGTAATCCCAATCTAAATATTTATATTTCCTTTTCAGCTGAAACAAGTGTTGCTGGTGAAGTTTGTTTCACACCAAGGACCAAGGACCGTTTTCCATGTCCCTATTCACACTACCCCAATCTAACCAGCCCACCGTAGAATGTCGTATTTTTTGGTATTCTCACTGATTTTGTCGTCCACAAGCTGACATAGTACAACACCTATTGAGCAAAGCCTGCTGTTTATATCACAATGCAACCGATGCTACATGAGTGATCCAGGAGCAAGCAAGCCCCAGTATGTTTAATTGCTAGTGATTAGCACGTTCGATTTTCTAAATGCGCTATATAGTCATCAATTCGTTTTGCTCATTATGCGCCTCTTTTCTGATACCAGCCGAGAAACTGCCATTTTATCATTTTAACCGTCTTTCTCCTGCATCCCCGTGTAGATAATAAGAATCAATCTTATTTCAAAGAGTCTTTAAACAAAATTGACGCGAATTTGTCTAGCGATTAATATCAGAACATTGTTGGCTTTTCCAGTTTCATGATGTGTCAATTGCATAACGAGCCTTTTGATTCCATCATGTTTGCCAACAGTTCAACAGTAATGGTAAGAGTTTGGTAACATGTAACCGTAAGGCTCTCGAGAAGGCATTGAAAAAATCAGATCATGAGAAAAAATCGGGTTAATCTAAGCCATCTTGATGCTCTGCGCGGGGAAAAGTTATGAGGTTCCTAAGATCTTTGGAATTGGACGTTCGATGATTTACCGTTCAATGATCTTCAACGCTCACCAATGGAAGCCTATTGAGTGAAGCGAATCACTTGGTAGCACAACAATGAGCGTCGTTATGGTGCGCTGATAGTAGAAGCCATTCAAGCATTCTAAAAATGAAGACCTCTATGAGTCTGGAATTCTAGCACTCTGAATGGGAGGCGTTGATACTTTCTCTCGACTATCTTATCACCTTGAAAGAAGAGCGTATAAAGCAGAACGCATGATACGAATGCGTTCCTATGACGATCCTCCCCAGGCCATCTGCGAGTTGTGGGGCTTGCCTAGGATGTGGTGGGGTTTGACAGTGGGCCCTGTTAAACCTCTATAAAAAGCTGCATGTATCCGCAAGTAGGCCCCACCAAAGCGACCGTGTGCCGCTCAAAGCGCACAAGCCCAAGTCCTGGTGTTAGGTGGGACGCTAAACAGCCCTGACACGACGGCCCTCCGACGAGACAGGTGGTTTGCGCAGGCCCAATAAGCCGCCTAGAAAACCAATCATTACGAACAATATAAGAGATAATGCGACTCGATATAATCGGCAAAGACCTAGGCGACGAATACAGGATCACGATTGGAAGCTTGGAACATGGAATTGCAAGTCGCTAGGTTTCGCAGGTTGCGACAGGATGATCTACGATGAATTACATCCCCGCAACTTCGACGTCGTGGCGCTGCAGGAGATTTGCTGGACAGGACAGAAAGTGTGGAAAAGCGGGCATCGAGCGGCTACCTTCTACCAAAGCTGTGGCACCACCAACGAGCTGGGAACCGGCTTCATAGTGCTGGGTAAGATGCGCCAACGCGTGATTGGGTGGCAGCCAATCAACGCAAGGATGTGCAAGCTGAGGATTAAAGGCCGTTTCTTCAACTATAGCATCATCAACGTGCACTGCCCACACGAAGGGAGACCCGACGACGAGAAAGAAGCGTTCTATGCATAGCTGGAGCAGACATACGATGGATGCCCACTGCGGCGACATGAACGCACAGGTAGGAAGGGAGGAAATGTATAGACCAGTCATCGGACCGGATAGTCTGCACACCGTATCGAATGACAACGGCCAACGATGCATAAACTTCGCAGCCTCCCGCGGAATGGTAGTCGAAGCACCTTCTTTCCCCGCAAAAATATCCACAAGGCCACATGGAGATCACCTAACCAAGAAACGGAAAACCAAATCGATCACGTTCTAATCGACGGTAAATTCTTCTCCGACATCACGAACGTCCGCACTTACCGCAGTGCGAATATTGAATCCGACCACTACCTCGTTGCAGTATGCCTGCGCTCAAAACTCTCGACGGTGTACAACACGCGTCGAAGTCGGACGCCGCGGCTTAACATTGGGCGGCTACAAGATGGTAGACTAGCCCAAGAATACGCGCAGCAGCTGGAAGTGGCACTTCCAACGGAAGAGCAGCTAGGCGCAGCGTCTCTTGAAGATGGCTGGAGAGATATTCGATCCGCCATTGGTAGCACCGCAACCGCTGCACTTGGCACGGTGCCCCGGATCAGAAAAAACGACTGGTGTGACGGCGAATGTGAGCAGTTAGTGGAAGAGAAGAATGCAGCATGGGCGAGATTGCTGCAACACCGCACGAGGGCGAACGAGGCACGATATAAACAGGCGCGGAACGGACAAAACTCGATTTTCCGGAGGAAAAAGCGCCAGCAGGAAGATCGAGACCGTGAAGAAACGGAGCAACTGTACCGCGCTAATAACACACGAAAGTTCTATGAGAAGTTAAACCGTTCACGTAAGGGCCACGTGCCACAGCCTGATATGTGTAAGGACATAAACGGGAACCTTCTTACGAACGAGCGTGAGGTGATCCAAAGGTGGCGGCAGCACTACGAAGAACACCTGAATGGCGATGTGGCAGACGAAGATGGCGGTATGGTGATGGACCTGGGAGAACGCGCGCAGGACATAATTCTACCGGCTCCGGATCTCCAGGAAATCCAGGAGGAGATTGGCCGGCTGAAGATCAACAAAGCCCCTGGGGTTGACCAACTACCAGGAGAGCTATTACAACACGGTGGTGAGGCACTGGCTAGAGCGCTGCACTGGGTCATTACCAAGATTTGGGAGGTTGAAGTTCTGTCACAGGAGTTGATGGAAGGTGTCGTGAGTCCCATCTACAAAAGGGCGATATGCTGGATTGTAGTAATTATCGCGCAATCACATTGCTGAACGCCGCCTACAAGGTACTCTCCCAAATGTTATGCCGTCGACTAGCACCAACTGCAAGGGAGTTCGTGGGGCAGTACCAGGCGGGTTTTATGGGCGAACGCTCCACCACGGACCAGGTGTTCGCCATTCGCCAAGTACTGCAGAAATGCCGCGAATACAACGTGCCCACACATCATCTATTCATCGACTTCAAAGCCGCATATGATACAATCGATCAGGACCAGCTATGGCAGCTAATGCACGAACACGGTTTTCCGGATAAACTGACACGGTTGATCAAAGCGACGATGGATCGGGTGATGTGCGTAGTTCGAGTTTCAGGGGCATTCTCGAGTCCCTTCGAAACCCGCAGAGGGTTACGGCAAGGTGATGGTCTTTCGTGTTTGCTATTCAACATCGCTTTGGAAGGGGTAATACGAAGAGCAGGGATTAACACGAGTGGTACAATTTTCAACAAGTCCGTCCAGCTATTTGGTTTCGCCGACGACATAGATATTATGGCACGTAACTTTGAGAAGATGGAGGAAGCCTACATCAGACTGAAGAGGGAAGCTAAGCGGATCGGACTAGTCATCAACACGTCGAAGACGAAGTACATGATAGGAAGAGGTTCAAGAGAAGACAATGTGAGCCACCCACCGCGAGTTTGCATCGGTGGTGACGAAATCGAGGTGGTAGAAGAATTTGTGTACTTGGGCTCACTGGTGACTGCCGAAAATGACACCAGCAGAGAAATTCGGAGACGCATAGTGGCTGGAAATCGTACGTACTTTGGACTCCGCAAGACGCTCCGATCGAATAGAGTTCGCCGCCGTACCAAACTGACAATCTACAAAACGCTAATTAGACCGGTAGTCCTCTACGGACACGAGACCTGGACGATGCTCGTGGAGGACCAACGCGCACTTGGAGTTTTCGAAAGGAAAGTGCTGCGTACCATCTATGGTGGGGTGCAGATGGCGGACGGTACGTGGAGGAGGCGAATGAACCACGAATTGCATCAGCTGTTGGGAGAACCATCCATCGTTCACACCGCGAAAATCGGACGACTGCGATGGGCCGGGCACGTAGCCAGAATGTCGGACAGTAACCCGGTGAAAATGGTTCTCGACAACGATCCGACGGGCACAAGAAGGCGAGGTGCGCAGCGGGCAAGGTGGATCGATCAGGTGGAAGATGACTTGCGGACCCTCCGTAGACTGCGTGGTTGGCGACGTGTAGCCATGGACCGAGCCGAATGGAGAAGACTCTTATATACCGCACAGGCCACTTCGGCCTTAGTCTGATTAAATAATAAATAAATGATACGCATGCAAAAATCGTTGCTAACATGGATACCTCAACACGGCTTAGCTTGCTAGACGGTGTTGCTCATTGTTTATCCCAGCAACGATCACTCCTACTCGTTATTTGGCATCCATCTGAGCAAGGCAGTTCACTCATTGGCTATGAATGCTACGATTTCAATAGATCAATGCTCACAATGGTCACTCACACTTTCAATACCTGCTCTCGAGTGTTCTGTTTGTGATGGTGAAGTATCAGAAGTGGAGTACGTCCTGTGAAGTTTCCATGAGATCGCTGGTGTAATTCTAGCTGCTTCGATAGGCGAGTGATGCGTCACATGTGGTTTTATTATTATTTATTCAGCCTAAGGCCGGAGTGGCCTCTGCGGTACATAACAGTCGTCTCCGTCCACTGCTGTACGTTACCAGTCACGCAGTCTACGGACGGTCCGTAAATCGTTTTTGCCGTCGTCGTCGCCTTTTTGTGCCTGTCGGATCGTTGTAGAGAACCATTTTTACTCCAAGAGCGCGTTGGTCCTCCACAAGTATTGTCCAGATCTCGTGTCCAAGAAGGACTACCTCCACCGGTTTAATAAGGGAGTCTGTTCGGTACGGCGGCGAACTCTATTCGATCGGAGTGTTTTTGGAGTACGTACGCTTTCCTGCTGCGTGGATCACAGTGTGCGCTGCTTGAAGACGGATGTAAAGATTCCTCGTTCCGTCAAATAAATAAATTTTTCATTGTTTTATACTTTTCAAGTAAAGTTTATAAAAGTTCTTGCGAAATTAAGATTTACAACAATCATCATTAGATGGCCTCGATGACTACATGCTGTGGCAATATGGCAGAGAAATCACTTTAAGAAATCAAGAGCTTCTTTGCAGAACAAACGTCAGACACAGTAGCTGCGGATATAAGCAGCTCTATCTATAGCACCAGAGACAATAAGGAAGGTAGCAGAAATGGAGGACTTGGTTAGCAACAGTGGTACCGTATCCAGTAGCAGTTCCAAACCAACCTTTTCCCCTCTCCAGGTTCACCGGCTGAACACGGAACATGGCAGCACTTGCAAACAATCACGTATCACTTTATTTTTTCTTATATTCTCTATTTTATTCGTTTTCGTGGGTGTGTTATTTTACTTTCTCCTCTAATTTTATCAGACCATTAACGAGAATCGAACTTGCCGTCTTTGTATTGACCATCGCCTTCGCTTGCAAGACTAACGCGTATACCAGGAATATAGACATGCCAATACAATTTGTGAATATGTATGTTTAGTGTTTACGCTTAACTCATGCATGTCAATGACACTGTTTAATAACCATGTTTACAAATTAAAGTATTCCTTGTCGCGCAGTTTATATCTGACAGGATCATACCAAGCAAAGCTCTAAATTATGATATTCTCCCATAGTTTAGAAAAATTGAGATGAGACTCAGCGGATCGAAGTGATTCATAACAACCTGTAAAACTTCCCGTTTGGAAAAAAACATAAGTTTCGCCCAACAATTGTTGTATATTGTCTCACAGCTGAAAAAAATAAGTTAAGTCAACGATGGTGCGAATTCACAACATTCTTTTTTCCCAGCTTCTAATAATTTATCTATTGCTGTGGTTGAGAACCTATTCGTATTGCAATCTTTGCTTCGTTTGACATGAATTACAGATATCGAATCTGATACTGGTTGAAATATGCTTCACTTTTCAACAAACCATATGCCATAAAGCTCTATTTCTAAACAGACTGTAAAATCTATTCAATTATTTATATTTGGTGTCAGCGCCCTGCTATCGGATTTATCTTATTTTTTCTAGGTGCACTTTATTAGTCATTGAAATAGTCTCTTATGATAAAATTTTAATATGATTCAATTAAAATGGTTTGTTTTTTTAATATATATATATATATATATATATATATATATATATATATATATATATATATATATATATACGTTATGACGGAACCTGCCACCAGCATAGAGACACATTCGGCCGATGCAACCAATTCCAATTATTGATGACCTACGCACATGGACGACACTCGCAACGTAGCCAACCTACCGGACCCGTGAACCCAACAGAGGACGATCAACCCAGTTGAAGGAATTGCTGACGCTGCAGAAGTGATTATATAAAACTAGTTGTGCAAGAGAAAATCAGCCAGTCTGAAGTGTGGATTTAAGTTGAATGTAATTAATTTTATTTGGTTAGAAATAAATTATTTTTTTATCGTAATTCGAGCGATTAGCTCTTTACTGGCGCAGTCTTGTAGTGAAAAGTGGTGAAACGAAGGACTAAGTGTTTGAGTGTACATCAATACAGAAGAAATTCGGAGAAGTGATTCTAAGTCTACTAGTGACTGGTGTTACCCGGGAAACCATCCCTGCACGTATACCAGCGGATTTGCGGTACCAGAAAGATTCATCATCTTCACACCACCGGACCAACCAACGAACAATCCCACATCATAGGCTCCAGGATAAGATGAGGACCATCATCCTGTTAATGTGAGTAACATTTTTATACATTACTTATCAACGCAGTTAAAGTGATAGTGTTATCCCAAGTGATCGTTGCATAGGAAACTCAGAAAATCACAATTATCAACACAATACGTGAAAACAATTTAAAAAAATTAACTACCTACTATAGTAACACTTTTAGGGCATATAACAGTGTGAAATAGTGTATGAAAAGAGGAAATTATTCGATAAGAATCGCAACATGTCGATCCCCGAAGTTAACGTGCAAGAGCTTCTTGACCAGGTCAGAAGCCTAACACAGAATCAAGCAATGTTAGTGCAAACCATTAACACAATGCGGGACCGATCAAACGATCCGTTCCTAAATTTCTCGATTCCGGACCCCATTAGGAATATTCCGGTGTTCAATGGGAATCGAAAAGAGGTTTTAGCATGGGTAGAAGACGCAGAAGAAACACTCAACGCGTACGATAGCTACAAAAATGATCCGATTTACAGTCAAATCGAGCGGGCGGTTAAAAATAAAATCACAGGTGAAGCAAAAGAAGTGCTAATAGCAGCAGGGAACCCCAAACATTGGAACGAAATTAAAGATGTCTTATTAAATGCGTACGGTGATCGGCGTGACATAACAAGTCATATCCAATCACTTTTTTATATTAGACAAGGAAAAAACAATCTATCAGATTATTATAACAAAATTAGGCAAATTGACACGGCAATAAAATCATCTGCCGCTAGCATGGAAGATTACAAATCACATGCCAAAGTTATTAATTCATTCGTGAGCCTAATTACACTCACCAGATTTGTGGATGGATTAAGCGAGGAAATTTCGATGCACGTTAGAAGTTGTCGACCAGACAGTTTAGAGCACGCGTACGAGATAACTATGCAATACTCCAACGCGGCGTATAGACACAGAATGGATAGGAGAACTCAATTAGCATCGCAAACAAAACACAGTGGGCAACCAACGTATAGCAAACCAGGACCATCAAATCACTAACCCAAATAGACCACCATCAGGAAAATTCATAAATAAAAACAATATCGACGAGGATGTTTCCATGAGATCGCATAGATCGAACAGGGCCATAAATAATCACTCTCAAAACAAGGAAGTCAATTTGGACGTGGAAGAAGAGGACGATGCCAGGAACAAAACACACGACGACGAGTTAGATTCAGAAGATGACGATTACTTTAAAGGCGACGAAATAAATTTTCACATGGCAACAGGAAACAAACAAAGAAAATAACGAAGAATAACGACTTTCTGCCATACGTTTCCATTCAGACCTCGAAAGGTGAATTAAAATTTTTAATCGATACAGGCGCGAACAAAATTATATTTCTCCAGCGCATGTCAAAGTAGAAAATTGTCAATCAGAGGGAATATGCGAAGTCAGGAACATCAATGGAGTGCACGAAATTAGGAAATTTATCTCATTTGACCTACTCGGAATAAAAAAGAAACTCAAATTTCATGTCTTCAAGTTTTCGACGGTTTAATAGGTTACGAATCACTACGCGATTTGAAAGCAAAATCAAACATAGTAGAAAACTCGCTGAAAATCGGAAGAAAGGAAATTAAGATGAAAAAGTGGTTTCAGAAACCCACAAAATTAATTTGACTGAGCATGAAACCCAATTCATAAAAATTCCAACCTACGCGAACGGAACATTTTTGATTGAAGAAGAGAAACATTTCAAAAACTGTAAGATACTTCCAGGACTATACAAAAGCGAGAATGGGGTTGCCATAGTTGAAATTCAGAATGAAACGGAAAATAGGGAAATAGAAATCGACATGAATGAATTCGAAATAAATGTTAATGAACTAGAAAACGGATCAGACTATCACGAACTCAAGAAAATTACACCTTCGCCAGATGGACTTAAATACAAACTTAGGGACGAACATCTGAATGAGATCGAAAAAGAAGCATTGTTAGACACCATTAATAATAATAAAGAAGTTCTATACTATGACGAAGACAACCTAACGTTTACTCACAAAATTAAACACAAGATACGAACGACCGACAACATTCCCATTCACACAAAGTCATACAAATATCCCAAAGCTTTTGATGAAATCGTTAAAAAGGAAATTTCGAAATTACTGAAAGATGGAATTGTACGCGAATCCATATCCCTTACACCTCACCTGTTTGGTAGTGCCCAAAAAGCCAGATGCTTCGGGTCAAAAGTGGTTCAGACTGGTAATAGACTATCGAAAACTGAACGAAAAACCATCAGTGAGCGATATCCAATACCAGAGATCAATGACATTTTAGACAAACTGGGAAGAACAAACTACTTCTCTACAATTGACTTGGTATCGGGCTTTCATCAAATTCAGCTCGATGAAGAGGATATTGAAAAAACAGCCTTTTCAGTAAACTCGGGAAAGTACGAGTTTACTAGAATGCCATTTGGGTTGAAAAACGCACCCGCGACTTTTCAACGCGTGATGGATTGTGTTTTAAGAGAATTGTTAGGAGTATGTTGTCTTGTTTATATGGACGACATTATAGTCTTCTCACCGTCTCTAGAAAAACACAAAAGCGACTTGAATAAGGTCTTAAACAAACTAAAAGAGGCAAATCTGAAAATTCAACTTGACAAGTGCGAATTTTTCAGAAAGGAAGTCCAATTTTTAGGAAATACGGTCTCCGAAGATGGTGTTAGACCAGATCAAGACAAAATTGAAACATTATTCTTGGTATTCTAGGTTACTACCGAAGATTCGTAAAAGATTTCGCCAAACTCGTGAAACCATTGACCTCTCTACTTAGAAAGGACAATGAAATTGAAATAACACCAGAAGTGGAAACATGCTTTGAAAGGTGCAAACAGGTTCTGATGAGAGACCCAGTTTTGATCCATCCTGATTATGAAAAGGAATTTATACTAACCACTGACGCAAGTGATTTTTGCGATAGGAGCCGTGATTTCGCAAGGTCCTATTGGGAAAGATCGCCCGGTGGCATATGCTTCAAGGACGCTGAATAGAACAGAGGAAAACTATTCAACAACCGAAAAGGAATTTCTCGCGATGTATTGGGCCGTAAAACAATTCCGACACTACCTATGGGGAAAGAAATTCAAGTTAGTAACAGATCATCAACCTTTGACACACTCGCTTACCAATACAAATAGACGGATTTTTAGAGGGAAATTAGAGCTAGAAAACTATGACTACGAGCTGATATATAAACCCGGTAAAAACAATGTAGTAGCAGACGCGATATCTAGAATTAGGAAAGAAGAAATTAATGTACACGACAATGCACAATCAGACGATGACATAGAGACAGTTCATTCTGCGGACACAAGTGACGACTATTACTAATGGACAACGGAAAACCTATTAACGCTTTTAGATCACAAGTCATTTTCAAAATCGCTAACATCGAAACCGACATTCACGAACAGATATTCCCGAAGTTTTTCCGAAACACTATAGTCAGAAAAACTTTCACCGAAGAAATCATCGTTCATGCATTTAAAAATTTTTTTAACCCAAAAAGACAAAATTGTATTAAAGCACCGATTTCAATTCTACAACTGATACAGGAAACCTATCGAAAACATTTTTCATCCAATAAAATTTACAAAGCTTTCATTTCAGAGGTTCTATTGGAAGACGTGAGAATGGAAGACCAACAAGATGACATCATAAAGAACACCCATCTATTTGGACACAGGGGCCCGAAAGAAAATAAAAAACAAATCCTGCAACACTATTTCTTCCCAAATTTAGATAAAAAACTGAAAATCTTTATAAATTCCTGTGATACTTGTAAAACTTCCAAGTATGACCGGAAACCTCCAAATTTAATAAGAAAAAGTAATTTTGGCCAAACCCCATTTGAAAAATTCATATCGACATTTTCTTTTGAAAGGCTCTAAATTTTAACAATAGTAGATTCATTTTCAAAATTTGCGAACGCCATTCCAATACAAACCAGAACAATAATTGATCTTAAAACCGCGATTACCGAACACATAAGGCATTTCGGTCGACCAGCCACTATAGTTAGCGATCAGGAACCAGCATTTAGATCAATAGATTTCATTGGTTTTCTTGCGGATCTTGGAATAGAAATTCACTTTGCTAGTAGCTCCAATACAAACGGCATCGTAGAACGTTTTCGTTCAACTCTAATTGAAATCTATAGAACGAATAAAACAAAATTCAACGAACATAACTTGATCGAGCAGATCAACATAATGATCGATATCTATAATAACACGTTCCACGATGCCACACAACAAAAACCCAGAGATTTAATTTTTAATACACGCAATACTACAAACACCGAAGAAATAAATGAAAATTTCAAAAATTACAATCCGCGGCTAAAATCGAATTGGCAAAAAGAAAACTAAAATACGAGGAAAAAAATCAAGATAATCAAATTCCAGTAGAGCTTAACCCTAATGAGGAAAAATACGTACGGATTACACAGAGGCAGAATAAAGAAAAAAACCCGTACAAGCTAGCCAAAGTTAAAACAACGAATTCTAACGTTTAACGATCGCAATGACATTAAAATTCACAAAAATCGTATAAGGAAATAGCATCAATATTTATAGATTGTAATGATGTAAAAATCCAACAAAGATTTGATATTCCTAATCAATACAAAGCATGTAAAGAATTCCAAATTATACTTAACCACATGGGTAAACTAAAGACAAGCACCTTCTCAATCATCTTTACAGACTTGTACCGCTGACAGCAGCCACCATGTATCACGATGTCTCAACACAAAATGGACTACTAATCATCAAAACAGACAAAGTTCGCATCAGGACAGGGTTTGAACGAGTATTGCATAAAGTCAATCTTGAAGATCTAAAACAGAACATCAATTTTATAGAGCATATTTCCACTAACTTAAACATGTCAGACCACATAAGCCAAACGTTAAACTTCAAATTAAATAAAGCCAACGAGAAATTACTAGCACTGTATCCAAGACGCACTAAGAGAGGACTCATAAACGCACTAGGGACCGCAATTAAATTCATCTCTGGAAATCCCGATCAAACAGATTTAGATATGATACATCAAAATTTGGAAACCCTAGAAGTAAACAGCAATAAAATTATAAATAACCAAGCTAGACAAATCCGAATCAATAATTTGTTACAGGATACAATCAATAAAGTTGCAAAATCTTTAAGATCAATCAAACAGGAAGTAAACTCAAAACACTTAGATTTCAAAAATGATTTAGAACTCATTAATCTGATATTTAATATTGACATCATCATAAGAACACTTGAAGATATAGAAGAACAAATAGCCTTTTCTAAAAATAACTTTCTAAATAAAAACATTCTTAGTCCAAACGAAAAAGAATATATTTGGAAATCCCTTAAGGAACAACAACTCAACATTAAATTTGAGGACGAAATTTACAAATTCATAGAAGCGATTGTTTCACTGCAAAATAACCACATTATAATAATTGTAAAGATCCCTACAATTGAACAGCAGGAATATACTCTGATGCAGATCGAACCAGTCAACGCAAATGGAAACCGGATAGACACAGCTATTCGTTACATAGCTGCCCATCAACAGACGTTCTACGAGCAGAAGGAGAGATGCTACATTTGCGTCAACGACAATCCAGTGAACGACGAATGCGTATTCAATATATTGGTAAACCAGAAAGCCAGGTGTCGAATGCACAAACAATCAGATCAACCGATCGTGAAGGAGTTAAACGCAGAGACCATCCTAATCAACACAGATACAGCGGTCCACATTCTAGATTCATGCGGAGACTCTCGCATAGTGTCATCACCCACAATAGTTGAAGCAGGTAATTGCACAATCACAGTGCAAAACACCACATTTAAGGGCAACCCAAAAGCCATAAAACAGCAAGAATATTTCACACCCATTTTTGGGAAGGAAATAGAGGTATCTAAAAGGAATACAAATATTGAAGAGGTGCACCAGATGAACCTACAAAATCTGGAAGAAATAAGGAAACTCAAACTGCATATTGCCGGTTCCCACATGCTAGGAGCAATAGCTCTCGCTTCCTTAATCTTGTTACCGTTAATCATTTTCTGTATTCGTAGATACAAAATTCAACACAGAAATCAGTTTCACCAAACTGATAAGAAGGATATCGTTTCGTTAAGTATTTCCAGCAACCCAGCTAGCGACGATTCAAAAGAAGACCAGAGAGAGAAACCGTTGCGTTTCATGGAAACACTTTTTCCAATACCCGAATCTGTATTTTACGGGAAACCAAGTAATCAACCGAGGACGCTTGAAACCTAGGGGGGAGACGTTATGACGGAACCCGCCACCAGCATAGAGACACATTCGGCCGATGCAACCAATTCCAATTATTGATGACCTACGCACATGGACGACACTCGCAACGTAGCCAACCTACCGGACCCGTGAACCCAACAGAGGACGATCAACCCAGTTGAAGGAATTGCTGACGCTGCAGAAGTGATTATATAAAACTAGTTGTGCAAGAGAAAATCAGCCAGTCTGAAGTGTGGATTTAAGTTGAATGTAATTAATTTTATTTGGTTAGAAATAAATTATTTTTTTATCGTAATTCGAGCGATTAGCTCTTTACTTATATATATATATATATATATATATATATATATATATATTTGTGAATTTTTTTTCCAATTTCGTTTATTTGGTAGGCTCAGGCGTGTATAACACTTTACGGAGCCATGGTTCTTTGTGATATATACAATCAATATCATTTTATTATACAGTTAATAAGAGAGGGGAAGGAGCCAGCGTACTCGTGGTGACTCGAGGTTAGTTTACAATGTTTAAGGATGGACGGGGCTTAGGATTTGGGATCAGGAAATGTCAGCTTCTCATCCGGGCATTTGGCGTCAGCGACGATGTGGCGTGTCGTCGTGCTCGAGGAATGGTTCGACTGGGAGCATCTTCCGGATGGAAAGAGCTATAGAGCTCTACGGAACAAAAAGACAGAGACAGAACAAAAAAAAAACTTTAAAGAAAGAAAAAAAAACAAAATGTTAGATTTTTATGTCAGAAGCACAAAGAAAACTATAAATGGCCTGCATATAGACAACATCACGATCTCCCAAAACACCGCGAACTTCCCTGAAGGGTTGTTTACCTCGGGCCACAAGGGTATCCAATAATTGCTCTCTGGAGGCGTCATTTTCCGAGCAGGACCAAACTACGTGATCGATGTCATCATAATTGGCTCCGCACCTACATAAGTTGCTATCGACAAGGTTTATTCTGTACAGATGTGCGTTTAGTGAATAGTGATTGGACATAAGCCTCGACATCGTGCGAATGAAGCCTCGACTTAAGTCCTCACCTCTGAACCACGCTCGCCCAGAAACTTTTGGAACTATGGAAAATAGCCACCGTCCAAGTTCGTTGTGTGTCCAATTTCTTTGCCAACTTTGAAGAGTACTCTGACGGACTAATGGGAAAAACTCGTTGCTCGAGTATTGTCTATCATAAACTTCACCTTCCTGTGCGCCCACCTTTGCCAGCGAGTCTGCCTTCTCATTGCCGTAGATTGAGCAGTGAGATGGGACCCAAACAAAGGTAATCTTGAATGATCTTTCGACCAAAACACGCATCTGCTCTCTTATGTTTGTAAGAAAGTAAGATGCGTGCTTAACAGGTTTCATCGACCGGAGTGCCTCGATAGAACTAAGACTATCCGAGAAGATGAAATAATGGTCTACGGGCTGATTGGAAATTATCCCCAAAGCGAAGTTAATTGCTGCCAGCTCAGCAACATAAACCGAGCACGGTTCCTGAAGTTTCCGGAAGGTGGTTGAAGTTACATTGAAAACACCGAAGCCAGTGGATCCGATAAAGCGAGAACCATCAGTGAAATATCTGTTGTTGCAACTGACATGTTCATATTTTTCTGAAAAAAATGTAGGGAATAGATATTTGTCGAAGATGATCTGGTATTCCTTGAATAGCGTATTTCATGGACAGATCGTATTCAATTGAGGAACTGTCGTTGGTGAAGTGAACTCGAGGTGGATTATAACACGGAAGACAAAGATCTGAAGAAATGTAGTTGAGATAGACTCTAAGGAATCTTGAACGACAAGTCAGTTCAAGCATTTTATCGAAGTTATATAAGACAAGTGTGTTACTTGTTCCACATTTGACGAGTATTCTAAGTGAGAGCTCCCAGTAACGGTGCTTTAAAGGAGTGACTCCAGCAAGCACCTCCAGGCTCATGTTATGCGTTGAATGCATGCAGCCAAGGGCAATACGCAAACAACGATACTGAATTCGTTCCAATTTGATCAGGTGGCAATCAGCTGCTGAGAGGAAGCAGAAAGAGCCATACTCTAAAACAGAGAGAATAGTCGTTCTATAGAGTTTGATGAGGTCTTCCGGGTGAGCACCCCACCATGTTCCGGAGATAGAACGTAGAAAATGGATCCTTTTCCGGCATTTCTCTATCAAATACTCAGGTGCATTTAGAATCAAACACGACCCCAAGGTATTTAGAAGATAAAGATTGGTTGATGTCATCATTCAACAGTTTTAGTTTCAGTTGAGCTGGGTACCGCTTCCTAGTAAACACAACCAACTGAGTTTTTTGCGGTGAAAACTCGATCCCCAAATGTCTGGCCCAAACAGTCAGATTATCCAGGGTACTTTGCAATGGTCCTTGCAAGACAGCTGCACATGGACCTCTTAGAGAGACCACGGCATCATCTGCAAGTTGTCTGAGCGTGCATTGTCCTTCCAAACAATTGTCAATATCTTTAACATAGAAATTATAAAGCAAGGGACTTAAATAATGATCCTTGGGGAAGGCCCATGTAGCTATTTCTGGAAGTTGTCAGAGTGCCGAGTGTGAAGTTCATTTGTTTTTCTGACAACAAATTATACAAGAAATTGTTCAAAATAACGGGTAATCCACTACTGTGCAGATTGTCTGACAGTACTTCTATGGAAACTGAATCAAAAGCGCCCTTAATATCCAAGAATACTGAAGCCAATTGCTCCTTGTGGGCAAAGGCCAGCTGAATATCTGAAGAGAGCAACGCTAGACAATCGTTTGTTCCTTTACCTTTTCGAAAACCAAACTGAGTATTTGAGAGTAATGCATTTTGTGTTCGACCCAATGGTCGACTCTTGAAAGGATCATTTTCTCTAATAACTTTCTCATGCATGATAGCATGGCAATCGGTCGGTATGAATTGTGATTAGACGCTGGTTTCCCAGGCTTTTGAATAGCTATTACTTTGACCTGTCGCCATTCAGGTGGCACAATGTTGTACTCCATGAAACAGTTGTACAGGTCAAGTAAACGTCTTTTTGCGATATCTGGGAGGTTTTAAGAAGATTGAATTTGATGTTATCGCATCCCGGAGCAGAGTTATTCGATGAAAGAAGAGACATAGAAAGTTCCAGCATTGTGAATGGTCCACCCAAAGAACCGGGATCAGTGACTGATACTCGAAATAGCGGTTCTGCTGGTACGGAATCTGGGCAGACCTTTTTGCGAAGTTGAATATCCATCGATTGGACTATTCTTCACTCTCATTGGTGGAAATGCGGTTCCGCATGTTGCGAGCCGTTTTCCAGAGTGTTGTCATTGAGGTTTCTCGTGATAGTCCCTCAACAAAACGTCGCCAGTAGCTACGTTTTTTTGCCTTGAGAAGATTTTTGAGTTTTCTTTCGAGCCTCAAATACTCTTCAAAAAGCTCTGACCTTCCGTGTTTACGGAAGGCCTTGAAGGCATCAGATTTCTCAGAATACAACTTAGTACATTCATCATCCCATCCAGGAGTGGCTGGTCTTCTGATGACAGATGTACTTGGAACGCGTCGTTTCTGAGCTTCTATGGCGCTTTTTGAATCAACTCAATAAGGAATCGATATTCATCCAAAAGGTGGAAGAGTATCAGTTGATTCAATACCAATTTTACCGCCGATGCAAATTTTTGCCAGTCAATGTTCTTCGTGAGATCGAAGGAACATTAACTGGCTCAGATTGTTGATAGCCACTCTTAATTGTGGTGGCTATCGGCATATGGTCACTACCATGGGGATCTTGAATTACCTTCCACGTGCAATCTAATGATAGTGAATTTGAACATAAAGACAGATCAATACGGCTTTGTTGACCATTTGGTCCTATTCGAGTTACTTCACCAGTGTTCAAAATATTCAAATTGAAATCGTCACACAAATCATAGAAAATAGGCGCTCTATAATCATCATACGTTTCGCCCCATCCAATACCATGTGCGTTCATATCACCCAATATCAATACTGGAGATGATAGAAGGGAGACTGCGCTCCAAAGCTGTCGACGATTAAGAGATGCGTTTGGTGGAATATAAACTGAAGCTATGCAAAGGTCTTTATTCTTTACATTTACTTGGCAAGCGACGATTTCTAAGCCATTAACAACCGGAATGGGAATTCTGTAGAAGGAGTAGCATTTTTTGATCCCCAAAAGAACGCCACCATAATGATCATCCCGATCTTGGCGAATAATGTTAAAATCGTGGAAGTTGATTTCATCTTCAGAAGAAAGCCATATTTCACAGAGTGCAAATATGTCACAATTGGAATTGCGAATCAAAAACATGAACACGTCTAATTTGTTTTGCAGACTATGACAGTTTGCACTGCAGCAGAGTAATTATATCTTGGGTATTGACCGTACTATCCATCGAAGGATACAATGCTTGCAAGAAGGGGCCATGAAACAGTCAATTGTTTCAGATAACTTTTCACTGTTGATATAAAAAGGTCAATGATTGGCCTCAATGAATTCGGAATATTGAATAAATTCAAAAAACGGTCCACAAGGTCCTTAAAGGAGATCAATCCTCGCTTGGACGGAATACTTTTACTAGAAGTGCGAATTACTTGTTTTCTTTCGTTGATTCTCCTAGCCGGATGTTTCTTCGAAACATCGGATTTTGGCAATGGCGGGAATGCCTTACTGCAACTAGGATCAAAAGAAGCAGTAGGGACAGGTTGCTTCGGGATTTTAAAAATGATTTGATTTTAAACGGAATGATTTGTGAATTTAAAACATAGTACTATATGCGAAATGATGGTTTATTTTAAAAAATAACACCATATTTATTATAATGTTTGATACTGCCTTTCTTCTTTTTCATCACCTCTTTAAAGGATTCAAGAATAATATCGTTGAATGTAATTTCATTTCAAAATATACTGATATTCAAGAAAAGATCTCGTCCATTCAGGTCAAAGCTGGGAGCTGCAGTTTTCTCGGACGTAAATTTGGTGAGAAAATTCCATTTTATATATTGAAAATTATATTGAATCCATAATATGATTATATGTATAAAAAAGAACCATCAGGGCACCCGATTGAAGCGATTTGGATAGGAAGAGTGGAATCGCCAACTTTCTATTGTTAAAATTTCGTGGATAAAGGGCGGGCTCTTCTCCCCATCTATTGGGTCAATCTGGGAAACGAGGGCTAGATTATAATATTGCATGTACAAACTTTCTTCTGGAAGGAGATTCTCTGTTCATCCCGTGGATTCGCATAAGCGTTTTTGCTTATGGAACCACCCCACCCATTTTTGGCCCTTCATACAGGAGTCTGATGAAATACAAACAATAGCATAATCATGATCAAATCGTTTGTCAGATATGGCCAGTGCTATCGGCAGGTGCCTTGCTACAATAGATGGTAGTATCATCATCATCATCATCACGTACGCTTTCCTGCTGCGTCTTCGAATTTGTCTGCTGGTATCGTTATCGGAGGTCAAGTGAGCCCAAGTACATGAATTCTTCAACCACCTTGGTTTTGTCGCCATTGACCTGTAGCGAGCACCAGTGTGTCCGTAAGTTGATGGCTGTCGAGTGTCAGAGGGGGCATGCCGCGAATGGTCTTCCAGCTTCCAATTGGCTACACTGTCACTCGTAGTTCGAGGTGCACATTGTGCTCATGGATCAATCATTGCCGCCTGAAATATTCCTTGGTTGAGTGCTAGGAGACCGACTAGTGCAAAGGGATTTGGTTTTAGTGAGTCGAGTGTAGTTAACTCATACAACATTGGATACGCTTGGCTAATGTGCAGAATGCAGTTTTCCGTTACCATTTTCTAAAACAATGGAATGTCTTATGCCTTGCGTTCATTTTTTCCAAAATGTCAGCGAAAATTGCGCACAGAACTTTTCTCTTAATCACACCGACCACAAGAAAGTTGGCCTCCATCAAAATCCATTATATAAGAAATTTCAAAATTTGTAGCACATTTAGTCATCTTGTATCCGTCGTATCGCTATTTGATTTACATAGTGAATTATGATGAAAAAAAAGCATTTTTAGTGGACTAAACTTTATATTAGATGTCAGATTAGAGGCAGCACTTCAATGGACTACAATAGAAACGTTATTTTTATCACCACAAATTGTTGTAAGGACGTGGCCGACGCTATTGTTGATTTCGAATATTATTTATTTTTAAATTTGTATTATGAAATTGGCTAATTAGTTACTATATCGTTTGATTACCATTCTTGAGTTTATTTCAATTTTGTTTGAACTACAATCTCCGAGTTATGAATAATATCGCAAAATTGTCAATTATGATGCACGTACATCACTTAAATACTTTCTACATACTTTGTAGTACATATTCTAAGTATTTAGCTTCAATCATGCAAACAAAAAAAATTGAAATTTTGTATGAAATTTTTTTCCCGTTTTTGGCAACATCCCCATTTTGGCAACATTAAAATCCGGTCGTGTTGCCAAAATCGGGAAGGGTGTACCAATAAAAACATAATATTTATGCTTTTTCGCCAAATATTATTAAATATTATTCGCACCCCTTAATAACCCATCCAAACTCCAACTCCAGATACCTATGAAGGTCGCGCGAGTTCTCCGCATCTTCTTAAGTAGGTATCTAATCAACACTTCCCACCCAAATCCCCACTGATCGTAAGGACCTGGCCAGGTGTTGAACAAAGGGATCGTCGAATGAAAAACATGCCAAGCCCCAGGCTGTTTTTCTGGCGCATCTAACGTCCCTATCGACAGCCAACCCAGGATAGTGTGCGGTCAGATATGTTATGCTATTATAGTTTTTGGCAAAACCCAACATCCTGGGGCACTTCCAGTGCGAAAACTGTGAGCAGTACTCCATAATTGCTCTTCAAAGTGCATGCACATATGTAATTTCTCAAACAACCGATAAAAATTTCGTACATTCATGCACAAAAATTTTGTTCCGTATTTTTTTTCTGGAATACGTATTTTTGGACGAGGATTCAGAATATATAAAATCTCATTTTGGCTAAAAAGGTTACATATGCAGTTTCTCAAACAAATGGTTCAATTAGAGTGGCAAACATTTCTCCTGTGTCTCGCAACCAATCAGCAAGCAAAAGGCGAGTGATATCACCAACGATTCTCCTTCTCCCTCCTCTGGGTGATATGAATGCGCACCATGCGGCCAATGTCGAACCCCCGAGGTATCACCCAGCTTTCGAATCCACAGATCTGATACCTCTCACCATACCATCCACGTGACCACTGGTAGTTGGTACCCCTGGTACTCTCCCGCTGCAATGGCGCTATGATGCCGCGAGTGTTATGACCACCATCTTTTACTCGCTTTAGAACGTAGCACCCCGTCAACTCCTTCTGACTTCACCCAGGTCGTCTGCTAGTGCGTCCATTCCAAAAACCAGTAGCCGGCTAGGACAAAAAGCCCTTCATTGGTTGTCGGACGATATGCGTCTCAGGACTCTTCTCCTGGGACATCCAAAACTGCAAGTGCGTTGCAAACACTACAAGCGCCGTGACGTCATCATAGAAGCTAAGCGAAAGTAATAGGAGGACTTTCTCGATTCCGTCAACTCGATTCAACCCATCGCTGAACGGTGGAGGAAAGCAATCGCTTTTAGTGGCAAGCGTAGATTTTCCTTCATCTTGATGTAGAAGACCATACAATATCCGACCCTCCGAAAGTTTCCTATGAGCTCGGGGAATACTTTCTGTCGCTTGGCTCGGTTAGTGACAATCCAGCCTAATCCTAGCCGAATCATCACCACCAGATCCTCAATACTCGAGAACTTCCAACTTACCCTCCGAGTAGTAGCAGAAAGCCCTTTGGCTCAAACGGAATAGAATTATTAAAAACCTTCCCTTCCCCACAAAAATTCGGTGCTATCCAGGCTATCGAGCAAGTCAACCTCCATCTACGCGAGGTGATCTAGTTCGAGGGAAGACACGGATTTCCATGCTGGACACAGAACCGGCTCCTGCTTTGTCGGTCCAGGTGACGTCCTTCAAGGCACTTTCAAGGAGGGTGTGCCTGACTTGGTATCCTTTGACATCTCGGAGGCAGGCGTTCAATCGTTCATGGACATCTTTAGTATTTCAGCAGGTCAGCGCATGTTTTTTTTTTTTTCGTATAATATTCTGGTCTTTGCTCGCAGCTTCCTCAGGGGACGTTCTTTCCAAAGTTGTCATCGTTCTACGAAGGCAAAACATACTTTTGCATATAAACGATAAAGACGGATCCATAAAAAACTGAAAAACGATCCATAAATAACATCTGAATGTTCCTTAAAATGCTACCATAAATCCATAAAATAGTTAATGAGATTCCATAAAGAATAATTTTTCGATCCATAACTAAGCTAAAATTTAGCAATAAATTGGGACATATGTTCCAATGACATGGTCAAGAAAAACAATACAATTCTTGCTATTTTCCCATGAAAATATGACAAATGATTCATGCAAAACTATATTTTGATCCATAAAACTTCAAATTTGCGCAATTTTTTACGTGATGAAGATCCATAATTTCAGTAATATGATCCATAATTTTAGTCATATGATCCATAATTCTGGCCATTTGATTCATAACTTTGTTCAAATGATCCATAGTTTTGGTGATATGATCCATAAATTTTGATAAATGATCCATAGATTTTATAAAATGTGTGGATAAAATAATATAGTTTCATTGGCCTTCTTTCCAAGCATTATGGATCACATTATCAAAATTATGGATCATATGACCAATATTATGGATCATATGGCTGAATTATGGATCATCATCAGGATATAAATTGCGCAAATTTGAAATTTTATGGATCAATATATAGTTTTTATGGATCATTTTTCAAAGTTTTATGGATCATAAAATATTCTTTATGGAATCTCTCGAACTATTTTATGGATTTATGGTAGCGTTTTATGGAACATTCAGATGTTATTTATGGATCGTTTTTCATTTTTTTTATGGATCGTTTTTCCACATTGAACGGTGCAAAGTAAGGGCTGCCTTCTACGAAAATGTTGTAAGAGGAAACAGCCAAATATCGTTACTTTTGTATAGGTAATGAATGCAAGACCATGTGATTTTCTCATAGTTAGTGATGGAATTAGTAGCGGCATTGATTATAATTCAGAAATCTAGAGAATGTTACCTACCAAAGAATATATTTGTCCCAAGGCCCAAATATATTTGTTACCATTGGTGAATCCATCACCAGGTAGCATGGTGGTCATACAAAAATCGCTGGATTTAATCGTTCCTTTAATGCTAATTTCATTCATACTAACAGAAATTCCCGCTCGAAGCATTATTGTTCATCCTCTCAAGAAATTAATTGCTTAGCTCAAGGCTTACCTCAAAAGGGATACCTTCTTGGGAGAAAGACAGTAGTTCTTAGTATCCCAGGGGAATGATTGTTTGCTCTTTCAAAAAATACATGTCCTTAATTTACGGATAACCATAGTGCAAAGAATTCTTCGCTGGCACTCGAACGATTCTCAGTCGCAGTGGCGTAGCCACGGGGGTGGTTTTGGACATAACCCCCCCCCCCCAGAGACAAAATTTTTAGAAGAAATTTTTTTTTCGAACCTTCTCGAATTAAAAAAATGTTCAGAAAACCCCCCCCAGACCAATTTTCTGGCTACGCCACTGATCAGTCGCTTCCAGTATGGGGTACAGACGGAATTATTGGGATTCATTTTTCCTCGATGTTGTTGATACTTTTTGCAAGATTTGTAATTTCTTAAAATTCCTAAATTATATTTGATGCGTTAAACCTCATTTTCTCAATCCTGGATGATTTTTTTTAAAGAAAAAGAAAAAGAAATGCACCAAGTATTTAAAAAGAACGAGTTCAAACATTTGGTTTATCTTCAACATTCATAATTCCATCTCGATATTATTCAATAAAACGAATTCCTTTATGACTCATCACCTGCAAGCACTGCTGTGTGGCATAACGAATGAGATCTAAGCGCCGATGTTCAAAAATAATACTTTTCGTTTCGACCATGCATAAATATTTCAAAAACAACACAACGTCAGATGAATGTTCACAAACACTCGGAAAGTGTGTAGCACCGAACCGTTGTCGGATCCATTTGTATGTGATCTCTACATCATCCGAAGCTGTGTGCAACTCTAACAGATGTGCCAAGAGCGGAATTTCGGAAAATTTAACTCATTTGCCAGACCAGACGAATTTAATTTGTGTGCTCCTACATCTCGAAGATTCCTGCCAAATCTTTCCACGGTTGCTCGGCTGTTGAAGGTTTCGATCCAGCAGCAGAATTTCACACCTCGCTGCAGTTGAGTTGTAACCGAACTTTTCAACACATCAGCTCATGCACATAGATGACGTACGTACTTTTTTCGTTAAACCTGATAAAAAAAACTCAGTGCGCTCAAAGCCTATTTTTACCTAAATACGTATGACAATATACTAAAATCATTGAAAAAACGGTTTTTGTTCCTCTATCAACTCTAATTTTATCTCACAGACTTTAACTGCTGATTGCGGTGCGGTAGCAGGGATTGAACTTATCATTTCATTATCATTTAGTATTCAGCCAATAACTCATTCTAGAGGCGGAATTCTGAAAAATGTTGCGGACTTCTAGCGCTGATTCCCCTCTACAACTTTGTCTAAGGGTACATTGCTCTATGTCTAATATTAACAGCGTGAGACGCTAGGAACACACAATATACTAAATGATAATAAGTGTTGTTATCATTTAGTATATAAAAAGATACTAGCGTTTCCCGCGGCGAATATTAGACATAGAGCAATGCACCCTTAGACAAAGTTGTAGATGGGAATCAGCGCTAGAAGTCCGCCATACAACACTTTTCGGAATTCCGCTTCTGGAATGAGTTATTGGCTGAATACTAAATGATAATGAAATGATAAGTTCAATCCATGTGCGGTAGTGGTGAATTCATGACCAGTACATTTTAGTTGGGAGCTCGCATTTTGGCAAACTTGAACGGCGTGTGTCCGAATAGAAAAAAATGTTTACCTTTGAATGAAAATTGGACGCAGCATTGTACTTGACGATAGCAACCTGAGGGATTATTTGTCCGAATATGGTTAGGGACTTTATTTGATATATTTAAAGTTGTATCATTTCTGGAAAAAAGCCGCTTGTGTTTGACCTAACCGAACTGAGCAGATATAAAGATCTATTGCTGGGAGTTTCCATCGTCTTTAAGAAAGATGAGTGAATTTGGAATTGAGGGTATCTATTTTGGGATGTAGGTCGTTAGATAGAGAATGGGAAAAAACAGACGACGAGAGGAAAATAGAATTGGATCCTCAATGCTATTTTCAGTGCGCAATTTTATTTAGACAGACAGTTTTCAGTGATAAGATGGATGCTGGAGGGACTCATTGCATCTATATTTTATCCAAGTGCACGAATGTGTTTACGTATCACACGAACACTAATTATAACTGGAACAAATCATTTATAGTGAGTTCTAGTCATATTATCCAGATACATGCCCAGCTCACAGCAGCCTGCCGTGATTTAAAGAAGTGACATAAACGATATACTACCAATATAATGGACGACTCAATCAATTTGTTTAAACAAGTCCTCAAGCACTGACACGTGGGTAGGTCCCATCATTCGGATTTATTCATACATTACAAAAATCCATATCAATCTCAATTTGCAAGAAGAATAAATGGTGGATTGATCTAGGCTTCAAAGTCCTTACACTAGGATGCGATATTTTGCGGGCTTATACTCCATCATTTCTATAAATCGAATATCTAAGGAATCATCTTTCGGCAAAAACTTCATGTTTTTCATCAGCCATCGTTGGATCCGTTTTGACGTGTTGTGACATTAAACTCCACTAATGTTAACACCAGCGTCAATGAACATAGACAGCATTTCTAAACCGCTGGGTGCAACCAAGCCAAATATCATGTCATCTATCGGATATTTGTTTTGGAACTTGAACTTACCTTTCTCCGGAGAATGCTCAAAATTATTCAATTGACTTTTCCCGTCAAAAATTTTTATTCGCTCAAATGATTCTTTGGCTTATTTAAGGCCAACGTTCCCAAAGAACCCATATGTTTTATGACTCTAGGTATTTTTAAAATTTTAAACAAAACTCGAAAAAGAATGGTCCGATTTTGAACGATCATCGGGTGAATTTTTTAGGCCGGTTCACACGTGCAGCACTTTTTCGGTTTTTGTTTTCGATTTTAAAAATAGTGATAAGTATAATAATCGTTATCCCGAAAGTTTGCTGGGTAATCCAGACAAGGATGTCAAAGTTATCCACTACCCACCTTTATTAAATTCACCTCATTAACGAATATGAATTGCGACCTAATTCGACAGTCCGCCATAGTGCTCATTGCGTGTGCTGTGGTTAGTTTTACTTCGGAATTGACTCTCCGTAGTCCTCCAGGGTTACATCGTCAGCAAAGCCGACGATCTTCACACCATATGGGTGTAGCCCTCGTCTAGCCTCCAGTCCAGGTCAGAGAACAGACCGAGGCTGACAAACGTTACATCTATCCATGACTCGGCCCCATTCCTACGGAATATGTTACAGGCTCCGTCATTGACTAGCACTGCGTCCAGTTTTGCAAGTGCCTCTAGTAACGCTTGTCCCCTCTGATTGGTGCAGCGGCTGCCCCATTCCACTGCCCAAGCATTAAAATCTCCCGCTATGACGAACGGGTTCCGACCTACTAGGTCGGACGATAGCCTATCGATCATCTGGTTAAATTGTTCTATTGGCCACCTTGGTGGGGCATAGCAGCTACAATAGAACACACCATTGATCTTGGCTATCGCGACACCCTCCGCGGTGGAGTGTACAACCTTTTTAACCGGGTACCTTCCCGTTGTGCAAATTGCCGCCGATCTAGACCCGTCAGCCACCCAGTTGCCATTGTCGGCAGGGACGTTGTACGGGTCGGATAGGAGGGCGACATCGGTCCTCGATTCCGAGACCGACTGCCACAGCAGTTGCTTGGCAGATGCACTGTTGTTCAGGTTCAGCTGTGTTACTTGCATGGCTTTTTCCTATTGGCACCTCCTTAGGGACACGCAGATTCGCCCGTAGCATGGTTACGGGCCTGCTTCTCACTGGCGCAGATGAGGCACTTAGGTGCCTTGTCCCATTCCTACGCCTTGTGTCTCTCCTCGCCACAGCGACGGTACAGCTTGCTTCGATCTTAGCCCTTGCAGTCATAAGATTTGTGCCCGGACTCCAGACACCGGCAGCACCTGTCCACTGAAGGCAGCTGGAGCACGCTTACTGGACATACTGACCAGCCGATCTTCAGCTTCCTTTTCCCAGTGACTTTTTTGGCTTCCGCCTCCGGTAGTCTGAGATAGGCTACTTGCGTGCCGAAAAGGCCCTTCTCTAAGGCGTACAGAGTACCGTTAAACCTCTGTGCCGCACTGCTCTTTGACGACATAGACGACGTCTTCAGCAGTCGTGACCTAGTCCAGTTGCTAACACTGACCTGACCTGAGCGCCGTCACCCAAGACCTCCTGGGCCAGCTTTTTGTACGCTGCCTCGCAGGATTGCGCGCCACGCTTCAGTACCAAGATCATTTCACCGTTCTTGGTACGTCTGACGCTGCGCACATCCTGACCCTATACACGCTTCAACATGTTGTACAACTTTGACTCCGCCCCCAGGAAATTTGGTTCGCTCGGAGTAAAGTAAGGCCGTCTGTGGGCAAGTTGTACGACTGTTGGACAGTACAACTTGCCCACAGACGGTACGACGTTACTCCAACAGAACTAAATTTCCTGGGGCGGTGTCAAAGTTGTACAACACGTCGGAGCGTGTATGGGGCCTCTAATACAGGAAATAAATACAACGTATGCAACTATCGATTAATAACAACTCTCTCCGCTTGTTTGAAAGTTTTAGAAACCATAGTGAACGACACGTTCTTCGTCTGCTGCAGGCAGTAGATCTCTACGGACCAGCAAGGATTTTTGCCTAAAAGGTCGATCGCGACTAACTTGACTGAATTCACAACAACTTGTATTGAGGCTTTTGATACCAGGAAGCATGTGAAAACTGGTGGGGTCGGATGATGTTGAACTTGGACTACTATTGTTTTCGATATTCGTCAACGATGTGACCTGGAGTAAGGCTTTTGTATACTGATGATGCCTAGATCGGTATTGTTGTTAATCTAGACCAACATTTGAAAAGGGCGCAACAGCCAAAAATTATTCCTTCTGATTCCTCGTCAACATATATAGCTTTATATGTAAATAAATAATCAGAAGAAACATATTTTGGCTGGTACGCCATTTTCAAATGTTGGTCTAGTAATAGTCTTGATGACTGTATTGGACTATAAATGCTTTCAACCCGTTTTGATGGATAGTGCGTGCGTAACTGCTTGTCAATCTCAGTAGCCATAAATTTCAGATAATAACTTTCAGCAGAATACGAAAATCTGTTCCAAGATGAATACACAGATAGGTGTTTCAATCTGCCCAGTTTATGGGCGAGAAGAAGGCGGAGGTGAAAAATTCATTTTCGGTGCAAAACATAAACAAACCGGCTGGCTCTTCCATACTAAAATCCAAGATGGCTGAATCGTGAATTTGGCAGATTGGAACACCTAGTGGTGTATTCATCTTGATCTGTTCTCTATAATTACATGCTGTCTGGGACAGTTCTTGTGCGAGTGCAGCGTATCAGGGATTTAGAAGTTAAACTTGACGACGCACTAACTTTCCGTTTCCACTACGATAACGTGATTTCTAAGGCAAACCGACAACTTGGCAGCTACGACCAACCCGGGTCATAAGTCCCAACAGATACAGCGTTCCAGACTCCCCGGGCACTCCAATCCGGGTGGTAAGCCCTACCACTACCAGCATTTTCCTCAACCTTATCCAGCTCTCCCTAATGCCACTATGGGGCGGCACCATACAAGTAGGTGGCCAAAAATATTTTCACAACATTTCTGCAATACTTTACGATTATTTAGGAGATTAATGGCTAAAATGTCCAGAAAATTGTTTAGCTCTTTTTTTTAGTGGAATGTTTCCACTGTTATAAGCAGGGAATCAATTTTTCTTGGATGCGCATACGAAACAAGCGACAAAAGAGAACCAACGACAAAGCTTTGTTTTTGTCCGAGATTATAATGACAAAGATCCGAAATTATTTGTCAGCAACAAAAAAAAGACAATTTTGTTGCTAACTTTTCATCCCGTTATTTTGCATTATCTTTACAGCAAATCTCGATTTTAAGGTACTATAGATTCTGCTTTTATAGAAATATTCGAGAATCTAACTATGATTACCAAATAAGCATCGTATTTTCGGAAATATCTTGTAATTCTTGTCATATTGTGTTTGGGTTCTGACAAAGGCTTGTTGCGAGGTGCGTTTGTCAGTAACAAACTCTGTTGACGACAAAGGGTGTATTGTTAGGCGATGCTCGAATATTGATTCCCTGGTTATAAGACGAGTTTAGAACAATTCCATTTAATTCCACCACCTCGTACTACTTTTACATATACATATTTCGACCTCAACTGTAAGGTCGTCTTCAGTGTCTCGTACTTGACTCGACTTGAAGGAAACTCAACTGTCCGTAGATTTCCAAGCTCTCAGACGCAACAAGTTTCCACGGTGAAGAGATGTTTCTTAAAATTCTAATATTTGATGTAGTAATTGGGTGAAGGATAAAGCATTGCATTACGAATTTAGATCTAAGGTTGCAGAACAGGAAAATCACCCAATTACGACATCAAATATTAGAATTTTAAGAAACGTCTCTTCGCCCTGGAAACTTGAGGTGGCTGAGAGCTTGGAAATCTACCGACAGGTACAAACCTCGCTGTTGAATAAAGATCAAGCAAACGACAGCTTTTGGCTCTTCAAGCTTCTACCTAATCAATAAGATAAATTATTACTTCTAAGGTCTCCA
Source organism: Armigeres subalbatus (assembly GCF_024139115.2). Classification (NCBI taxonomy): domain Eukaryota; kingdom Metazoa; phylum Arthropoda; class Insecta; order Diptera; family Culicidae; genus Armigeres; species Armigeres subalbatus. The sequence continues at coordinate 511,537 of NW_026943034.1, forward strand.
AACTCCCTGGAATACAGCCCTTTGATCTCCATTATATACATCTCTTTCATCTACGAACGTAATGTACATGTTGCAGCAGTCTATTGATGTGTATTTTATTATGACTGTTGTCACGCCTATATCATCGGCATCCCTAACCACGATGCCTCTACTGTAACGAAATCATCGTTCGCTCTACCAGCGCTAGGTTCGCTAGCACACGTAGAGCTGTCAGAGATATTGTTCTATGGTATGCTATCAACATGCAAATCATCTTGTTTTGGATCGAAAACCAATGTGCTTACGTGCTACCTTAAAATCTATATTTTTCCTAAATTTATCACTAAAATTGAAATTAACTAGAAACAACCGTTCTGAAGGTAGAAATCTTGTGCGATTTATTATCGTTTGATATTGGTAGGTTACTTGTAATATTTTCTGCAAATAGATTTGCTATATGTATATTGTAATAACCTCAGCAGGGTGATAACGCAAATAGCAGGATGTAAGCCGATTTAATGTAGGTGATTAATATCGAATACTGCGGAACCTAAGTAACTTTACCTACAATTAATTTACAGCTTGAAGCATTTCGCCAATAAAGTTTGCTGTCAGGAAGTAGTGTTAGTTTTGTTATTTAACAAAACTTCAAGATTAAATAGTGCCTATTTACTACAAATACGGCTTATATTCGGCTTATATCCTGCTATTTGCGTTATCACCCTGCAATATCAAACGATAATAGATCGCACAAGAATTTTACCTTCAGAACGGTTCTTTCTAGTTTATTTCAATTTTAGTGATAAATTTAGGAAAAATATAGATTTTAAGGTAGCACGTAAGTACATTGGTTTTCGATCCAAAACAAGATGAAAGCGAAGGTCTACTAGATGTAGCTACTAACGCCGGAGCGCTTCAAAATTCTGCAATCCCGCAGATCTTAGGAAATCGGATTTTAGCACAGAATTAGCCAATTACGGCGGAAGCACTGCTTCTACTAGAGAATGAATTGCGGAAATGCAGGTTGCAGTTGGAGCAGACAGCATCGAGTGGAAAGATCGAACGTTCCGACTATTCCAGAGGAGCGATTCCCAAAGCAGTTCCAGAGGTGCGGATTGACGTCATGGCTAAAAGGCAAAACCAACCTATCCCAATAAAAAAGCGAAATGAAACGACACTGGACGCAGATCCGGGCCATCCTCAGGATCCACAACCTCACATCCGCTGCGCACCAAAACCGGCGGAGCCTCACACGCCTCGTAAGAATCCAAATATTCCTAGCCATAGCACGAGTGTTCCACAATGCCCCTCTTCATCTCGAAGGATAGAGACTGAGATGATGCACGAAAATCGGTCACAAATTCCGCCCCCACAATCAAGTCAGCTCGATATACGATGAGCAGCTGCGATGCGGGTGGTGGGTTTTTCATCGGTCAGCAGCATCCACCAGTATCCTCGAGATGTCCCGAGGATCTTAATCTGAGAAGACCATCGCCAGAACAATTGGCGGCTAGGCAAGTGATGCCCCGTGATTTACCAGATTTCACGGGTGATCCAGAAGAGTGGTCGATATTTTACAGTAGCTACTGTTACTCCTCAGCCGCCTGCGGACTCAACAACATCGAAAATCTGGCACGTTTACAACGTTGCTTGAAAGGCAATGCGCTAAAATCAGTCCGCTATTATTTGCTGTCGCCCGAATCAGTTAAGAAGTAATCATCAATAAACTGATTCGTAATGTCCAAGAGACGCCAGCTCATAAGCCGGAAAAACTGGAAACTTCAATAGATTTCGGAGTGTCAGTCAAGAATTTGACGCAACATTTCATCGCGGCTGGACAGCAAACACATCTTGATAATTCTGCACTTCTGCAAGAGCTGGTTGAAAAGCTACCAGCAAATATAGTATATTAACAATATAGTCCACTTCGTGAATCCCCATATACAGTCACTCTCAAAATTGAGCGTACAGTATGGATTAGTTGATTACATTCGAAAATTTCAAAGGAAATTAAATGGTTGGCTCGGTTATTTTTAATGCATTTCAATATTCATCCCTTCCTACATACATACAATTGTTGATTTTTTTCTCTAAAGTTCATTTATTTGAAAATAATCTCAAAATACGCCTACTAGATGTTACAAAATTGAGCGTACAGCGATTTTTTTTCTATAAAATTTCTTATTATAATCACGATTCATGTATTTTAATATTGTTTTTCCTGATTATACTTATAATAATAAACATCCGCTCCTCACACATTCAATGTTTTGAAATTAAACCATGTTTTAATCAAAGTGGCGAACAAGTAAGATGTATAAACAATGCTATTAAACAATTCAATGCTGCTGGGCAAAATAGATGCTTTAAGATATGAATTTCACCGGTATCGTGTCTTATATATGATAAATAATCGAAATCGAGCGAGACATACGATTAATTTGGGAAAGTTCAGTCGGAAAATGATGACAACAGATGTAAACATACAGAGAAAACGACAAATGTTGGGAATGGCATATTTCAAATTAAGTATAACTTTATTTAAAAGTCAGTTGACAGCCAAAGCTTCTATACTTCGGACGATTTTTCTTATAGCTCCTTCGATTGTTTGAGTATATCGGTAACAGAAGTGAAATGAATCCTAATCGACCAAATACCGTAGTAATTGATTTTAGCGCACTACCTGTGCGTCCTGATGTAAAGAAAGTGCACGAGTTCATGCTAAATGAAATAAAACTGAATTTAGCCGACGTGAAACAAATTCAGTTCCATAATATTCGAAAGTGTGTGTTCATACAAATGACTAGCTTTGAAATTGCTTGCCGCTACGAGACGGAACACAACCTCAAGCACTATTTCTTGTGTGGAACTAATAAATTTGCAATCCATGTATATTTGGATAGTGAGTTAACTACTGTTAGGGTGCACGACCTTCCTCCGTCCGTGGACAACAACACCGTCCATAGCTTCATGCAACAGTTTGGAACGGTAACATCAATCACGAAAGAGCGGTGGAAATTCTATTTTCCCGGAGTTTACAATGGTGTCCGAATTCTGCATATTCGACTAAAACAAGCCATTCCATCCTACGTTACAATTAGCGGGTTTCAATCTTTATGCACTTACAGTGGGCAAAAACCCACTTGCAAAGTGTGTACCAAAGCGGCGCACCCTAAGCAGAAATGCTCGGAAGCAATATCTATGCAATCCAACTCCAAAATCACAACAGATACAACTACATCAAGAACAAACATCGATACCGAATTCCCCTTACTGACCAGCGAACAAACACTACTTTCTACGGATCAACTTCGATTAGCAGCAGAGAATCGTTCTGGACCCGGTGCTGAGGCTGATACGGCAGACAACAAAAGCAATGCATCAATCGATGATAACTATTCAACATCTAGGGAACTGTTCCGATCTCCATCTCACTGTACATTAGGGTGGCTCAAGTTAGTATGGGAAAAACTTTGTTCTATTTTTATGATGGGCCGCCTTCTTATTCGGTTCTATTTGATGCCCTGATGCTCTGGACAAAATTTCAGCCAAATCGGTCATCGTTTGGGCAGTGCTAAGCTCGTTGGAAGTTTATATGGAAAAACGTATGCAGAAACATCCAAAAACAGTAAATTGGAGCTGGACTACACAACTTACGATGAAGAACTATGATACTCATTCAGATCTTGGAGACTTTAATACAGAATGTTATGCAGAAAACCGCGAGAAGATTCGAGTTTGTCCGGCTGAGTTATTAGCATTTCTCTGCAGTGGGGTTTGAGCAAATTTCCTTTCTTTTACCTTTGAAAAGAAATAAATTCACCCCTACAACACTCCAGTAAAATGCTAATATCTTTGCGTAATAAACTCTAATCTTCTCGCGGTTTTCAGCGTAACATTCTGTATTTTATTTTACAAGAACTGAATGAGTATCATGGTTCTTGATCGTAAATTGTGCCGTCCAATTGCAAATCACTGTTTTGGATGTTTCTGCATACATTTTTCGATATAAACTTCCAACGAGTTTAGCACTGCCCAAACGTTGACCGATTTGACTGAAATTATCCCCAGTGTACCAGTGCATCAAATAGAACTGAATAAGAGGGCGGCCCATCAAAAATTTGAAAAGTGTTTTTGAGCCACCCTACTGTACATATATCCATCTCATCGATAAACAAAGAAATACTGCACTAAATTCGACGCTTCTTTTTGTCAACACGCGTGCTCACTGCTGAAAAAAATCACAAAAATAATAAACAAACCAAATTCCTTTCCATTGCTTTGTTTTTGATGGGATGGAAATAGGAGCTATGAGATGAAGTGGCGAACCGTTCCCCTAGTTCAAACACATTCGACGATATTACGGGAACAACAAAACGGAGGCTGTCAACCAGAAGGCAGAATGAGAAGAAGAAAGTTTGTTCTGAACAGTGTTTCTCGAATGTGGATCAGACCACAGAAAACGGTTTTGAAATTAATGAAATTGGAGAAAATATTAAATATTTAAGAAGTGGAAAGGTGATTGTAAATAATTATAAAAATAGCTAGTCGGCTCCGTGAAGCTTTTCAGCGATTGAGCCTTACAAATAAACGAAATTGAAAAAAAAAATTTAAAAGTCGATGTATGGGTAGCTTATAAGCTCAGGACACTCATTAATAATAATATTAATAAAAGAGCAGCACAATAATATTAATAAAAGAGCAGATACATTATAAGATGTAATTTTATATTTGAAGACTCAGTCACCGTAGGAACAAATTTGGTTGAATCATTTAAATTCACCAAGATATCATTAAATAAGCTGCCGAACTCTTAAAAAAGTTTATTTTTACTCGCCACATGGAAATCATCCAATTGTATCCCTTATGGTAACAGATCGTGGAGTTTAATCCAAATTTAATTATGAAATTACGATTTTAAGCTATCTTTTCAATATTCAATCAGAAGTGCTCTACGGGGTTCAAAAGCTGTTTTTATGTTCGGTACCTTTACATGCACCTTGAACTTTTAGAATTTGACTGTGAATGATTGGATTCAATAATATTACTCTTAATGATTGACCTGAGACAAAAATCGAGCATTAAATAAGCATATGCGGTATTTCGAAAAATTTCGTTTTAGGGCATTCGAAACGAAATTCCGCGGAATTCCGCGGAATTTGAGTATGGCGAAATCTGATTTTCTGATTTCGTTTCGTACCGTTAAATTTCAAAAATTTCGATAGAAAAATCATACTTTTAACGAAATTTAACGGAATTTCGCGGAATTTCGAAATGAATTTTTAATAATTTCATTTTCCGTAACATAAAAAAAATTCGGCTGCGCCGCTGAATAAAGCCATTCAAACTCTACTCAAAATTCTATACATATAAATTCTTTCACTAAATCTCACTACGTAATGCAACTTTGTATCTTCAACAGAAACGCATTTAGTTTTCCACAAATTTCTTCGTTGTTTTGTTAAAAGTGTTCAAGTAAACGTAAGCATATCTGTTAAATTAAAAATATTGTTCAGTAAAGTAAAAATAATTTGTAGATCTCATCGTTTTGATATGCTATATTTTTATTTAAGTTAACTGATTTGTGTATTTAATATGTAATGTATTATGAGGGGATTGTTCGAATTGTGCTCTTCTAGTTGTGGAAACTCTTCGATAATCGAAATAATCCTCACTGGTCTACTGAGTATTGTTCATTTTCCGTTGTCCTTTGAAAGTAATCAGTTTGAACAACCATTGTTTTCCTGATTTAGTAAATAGTTAGATCTTTGCAGATTTAAGAATGCTCCAGATTTGGGGCATTCTCTGATATCTCATTTCTTTCGGATTCTGGAACTCATTCGTATCTTTCCGATTGAGATCATTGTCATGACCTAACCCAAGCAACCAAAAGTTCGGATAAGAGGGGATGTTTCAGCTTAATCAGCTCGCATTTTAGGTATTTTTTTTGTATGGTGGGAGCGCAAAAGTGAACTTTGAAGTTCCGTTAAGGTGCTTGGAACTCGATGTGAACCAAAAGTGAACCAGTTGGTTCGGTTAGGAACAAATTTAAGTAAAATCTGAACTTTTGGTTGCTTGGGAAACTTCTTTCTTCAGATATTTTTGACCAGCAGACCCGACGAACTTCGTTTCGCCTAAAATTGATTTATTCTCTGATTAGTATGCAGGAATTTCAGATTCATTTGTATGGGAGCCCCCCTTTCCAAATCGGGGAGGGTTCTCGAACCATCTTAATAACCTTCTCCGGCCCCAAAAACCTCTGCATTCAAATTTTCACGCCGTTCGGTTCATTTTTTTCCGAGTCTATAAGGTTCAGACAGACAAAAATTCATTTTTATGTATTAGATTCCGAATACCATGGAAATTTATATTTTTTTTCACAACTTCTAGATACTACAGATCCAGATTATTCAAATGCTTCAGAATCGTACCGGTTTTCCGTCACAACCGCGCTTGCTCAGTGCGTTTTTCCTACACACTTAAAAATAACCATGTAAAGTTATGTCATTAAACATGCACATAAAAGAAGTGGCCCTTTAAACATAAATTTGTGTCATGTCTTAAAATTACATGATGACAAGAAACCAAAAAAATACACGTCGTGACGTTAAGTGAGCAGCAAACGAGAAGCCCATTTTTACGTCACGACGTGTAATTTTGTTTTCATTTATTATGCCACGGAAGATGATTCACAGATAGAAAAATCCACATAAATTTACACTAAAAATCATGCACATAAATGGAAAACTAACTAATGATTGCCGTGATGTGAGCTCTCAGTACATCTTGATACCGTTTCTGGTACGGCCTCTTGTCCTCGAGGAACCGTCGACACGTCCTAGAAGAGGAACCGTCCTAAACCCCAGACTACTGGTCTATAGCCAACGGTAGTCAACGGGGTGGGCACGCAAGGCCTCTTTTAGTCCTCGAGTCCCAGGGTCGATGGAGGTAATTGGGGAGGTTTTCGGACTTGGTTACCTAAGAAATTCGGGGGTTAGTTTTAGAATTTATATTCACTTACGAAATGGATCTGTAGTTGAACAGTCGGTCGATCCTGCCGGGCCCGAACGGGTAGGGCGGCACGTCGGTGACGTGGGGCGGCGCAATGCGACAGACCGGTGGAAGCGGGTCACTGCGACAGTAACGACGATGAATAGGTCGCAGGCAGGCTACGACAGTAACACTCAATCGCGTCTTGTAGCGAGGGGTAATCTTTCACCGATGAAGGGCGTCGCGTGGAAGGTGTTCACACAGAATGGCGATAAGCTGGTCAAACAAAATGGTTTCCGGCACCCGGCGTCCCTCCACGAGCCGTTGGTTTGGGCTTGCTAAAGCCGCTCGAAACGGAAACAAAAGAGTGTCCGCTCGAAACGGGAATGCAAAACTGGTTGACGGGATTCAATGGCCGCTTACGGAAGGTCACCTCTCTAAACGAGTCGCTGGTTCGTGCTTGCAATCGCCGCTCGAGAGCGGAGGACAGAGTAGGCTGCACTGCTATTTGGTAGGGCGATGTCTGAACGGATCCAATCGTAATGGCGGCAACGGCGACCAACGTCGTTCCGGCTTCGGTAACCGACTTGGTCCGGAAACTAGGGCCGGAGCCTTCCTCGTACCAAAACTTGCTGCACTATCTCGGCACTACCACGTTATCGGTCCAGTATCGTATGGCTGTTAGCTTATTCGCTTGACTTCAATTACTCGATCTTTTCAGAAACACTTTTTACGATCCGCTTGGGCGTACAGTCTATGATCGAAGACCTCTTTTCCCTCGTTTTTCGCGCGAACCCTCTAGATCGATCCGTTTTCCTCCACGTTCCGCCATCCCTCGCAGCCGTGATTTGTCATCCTGTTGGCTACCAAAATCCATCCACCGGAGGATTTATTTTTCTGCCCAACTTGGTAGCAATGCCACACGCGAATAGGGTTCTAAAACCTAGCCCTCCTTCCGAAAGTAACCAAGCAGTGAAAATCGCAAGTAAAATATTTTCTCTTTTGCAATGAATAACTTGTAACTTTTATTGTTACAATCTTCGTGCAAATCTACGTGCAATTGATTTCAAAAAATCAAAACTTCAATCAAAGAGAACATCTTTCAACGATACCGTGACAACGAACGTAAATTTAAGTCTTATATATGATTAAGTATCAATATATTTAGGCGTATCAGAGATTCGGTCAGATGTAATTTTCACGATTTTCAAGAGTGTAGGGCAGTTTGAGCGCATTCCACGGATATTATCGCACCGCAGCGCACCACAAAGTTTGTGAAAAGTGATGAAGCGAAAAAAGGTTTCCATCTAGCAGTCACGATTTTCGTTTTTCTTCCAAGGCTCCTCACCATAAAAAACTCACAACGTAAAAAAATAATACTCGCTTAATATTCCAACAGACCTTAGTAAAAAATTGGAAAAAGTCGAGTTTTGTATTGCAATCAACAGCTTTCATATTGCTTAGATCTGTTTTTAAAAGTTTTACAGATTCAATAAATCTTCATGAATTTGGTCGAAAACTTACCTGGAGACTTTATTCAAGATGTTAATTGAAATGGAGGGGAGGCACTTTGAATCTGTAATACTTTTCAAAATGGTGAACAGATCAAATCAATATGAAATCTGTTGATTGCAGTTAAAATTCGGCTTTTTAATTTTCACTGAGGTCTGTTGAAAATTTTATGTGATGAATATTTTCACGTTGTTTATCCCTCACCATCATACTTTTGAAAATGGTGAATAGATCCAAAATGATCTGTTACTTACCTATATACTTTTGTAAAATTAAGCTAGATTCCCCCTATGGTATTTGAGTGACAATTATGTAGATTGAAATTAGTAGTGATTCAGTTTCAATTCAAATTTTCGATCACTATTCTAGTTTGAATCTGGAGCAAAATAGAACGAACTCGCTGGTTTCCCCAGCAGTGTACAATACATGTTTTTAAAATTTTCAAATTAATGATATAATTATGTTGCTGCCAAGAAAAGCACCGTATTTGCAAAGTGGATTAATCCGTATTTAAAATGACGCATTCATGCACCAAAATATTTGAAACTCGTGATTCCTTCGTGGTTCAAATCTGCAGAAAATAGAGCTGAGCGTTATGTCTGTTTTAAGTTTTTGACAGTTGACTTAAATAAAAAATGAATCCAGAACAGCTGCTGGGCAAATAAATGATTCAGATTCATATTCAATATGAGCATTGCTCTTAGGGCGTTATGCCGTTTGCTTTTAGGCCGTTACATTTATTAAAAATTATGTCCTATTGATGCCAGAAAGGTCATAATAATAATAATAAATAATAAAGGTAATAAAAGATAAATATTAAAATGAAAGAAAAAATTTAAAACCTCCTCGGATTTGTTAAAGAATGTTTAGAAAATCCTTATAATTTTACGAAATTCTTTTTTGTTGTCGCATCAAAATTTTATTTTATAACAAAAAAAAATTCTTCATTTTTTGCCTTTCTCGTACAACTAAGTTGTACCGAAAAGCTATCATTTCACTCCGAAAACGAACTTTTTATAGAAGCCTCTTTGACCCATAGTATTATATACCAATTGGCTCGGCTCGACGAGCTGAGCACATGTCTGTCTGTCCGTGTGAATGTGTGTGTATGTGTGTGTGTATGTGTGTGTATGTGTGTGTATGTGTGTGCACAAAAGCTATAAAAAAACATTAGACAACTTTTCGTATAGTAATCTTTAACCGATTTTCTCGCAACAAGTTTCATTCGACAGGGGACAAAGCCTTGTTGATCACTATTGAACGATATATTATAACGATCGGTAATTGCGTTTAAAAGTTATGAAGAAAATGGTACATCGGACCATATAAACCCCATATAAGGTTAGTGTCTTAACTAAATGCGAGAAAGGCACCACCAACGCTAGGTGGATTAATCTGGGTTTTTATATTTCTATCGACCTTATTTGACTCTAAAAATATTAAACAAAACTATTTTCCCCGTAGATTTTTTTATTCGTTTTTTTTTTGCATTATGTATATAATTGTAAAAAAACTATTTACAAAAAATTCCGCGGAAAAAAAAATTAAATTTCGTTTCGTTTCGTAAAATTTCGAATCAAATGGACCCGAATTTCGTTTCGTTTCGAAGTGTCGGAAGTAAATTTGAATTTCGTATCGTTTCGTTTCGATTCAACTAAATGGTTGGTTTCGATTCAACAGTAGCATTTCTAATTTCGTTTCGTTTCGTTTCGCCAGGAAAAATAGTGTTATCGCATACCCTTAGCATTAAAACAAATTTAAGTAAAAGACATGCTAAATTTGAATTATGTCATTCCTAACATTTATCGTTTTCTCTGTATGTTTTCATGTGTTTTCATCATTTTCCGACTGAATTTTCCCAAATTAATCGTATGTCTCGCACGATTTCGATTATCTATCATATATGAGACACGATACCGTTGAAATTCATATCTTAAAGCATCTATTTTGCCCAGCAGCATTGAATTGTTAAATAGCATTGTTTTTACATCTTACTTGTTCGCCATTTTGATTAAAACATTGTTTAATTTCAAAACATTGAATGAATCGTGTTTATAATAAGAAATTTTATAGAAACAAATTCGCTGAACGCTCAATTTTGTAACATCTAATAGGCGTATTTTGAGATTATTTTCAAATAAATGAACTTTAGAGAAAAAAAATGTACGCATACATTGAAGGAAGGGATGAATATTGAAATGCATAAAAAATAAACGAGCCAACCATTTAGTTTCCTTTGAAATTTTCGCATGTAATCAACTAATCCTTGTGTACGCTCAATTTTGAGAGTGACTGTATTAGGCAAGAGACAGCACATTCACACCATCTTGTGTCACAAAAGTTAACTAACGCCTGAAAACGATAGCCAAGGGGTGCGATAATTGCAAAAATTACACAAATTTTAAAAATTTTGTAAATTTGAATTACTCTCTAAAAAAATTATTTTCAAACTCAGATATCAAAATAGGGTCATGGTATGATTTCTAGCATATTATTTCGAAATGTTATACTGCATACTGAAACATACGTTTAAGCACCCCTCGGAATGCCTCTTCACTACATTGCTTGCCTTTTGTGACACCGCGGCGCTACTGCGCTGTCTCTTCAAATCAGCCAGAGTGGACCAGCCAGAGCTAACATAAAACACCAGTGGGCACAACATCTACTGTTGCACCGGGAAGCGAGTCTGCGAACGTTCAGCAATTTTATGTCAACGGTAGTCGAATCTGTTAGTCAAGTCGTGAGCTATGCGGGAATACCGCAAACCAAAAACGACAGAACTCGATTGAAAGATAGAGGGTTCATCCACGCTCACACGGAGAGTCACGCTCCGCACGGGCCTATGAAGTTATCACGGGAAGCAATGCCTGTATTGCGGAAAAGGAGGACACCGCTTGAAAGACTGCATAAAGTTTCAGCAACTGTCGGTGGATGATCGATGGAAATGTGTGCAATCATTGAAAGTTTGTAGGAGCTGTCTCAATCCGCATGGACGACGTACATGCAGAATTTCAAACCGGTGTGGAATCGAAGGATGCAATTTTCGCCATCATCAGTTACTGCATGGAAAACCAGGAAGCGCATCGAAGAGCCCTTCTATGACGCCAGCTGAAAGTCATGTTCATCATCACTGCGGGCAAACGGTATTCTTCAGAATAATTCTTGTGACACTATATGAGAAGTCAAAGTCCGTCACCGTTTTTGCTTTCTTGGATGAAGGATCGTCATCAACGCTCATTGAACGCAGTCTGGTCGAAGAACTTGAAGTGGAAGGACCAACAATTCCGCTATGCCTCAAGTGGACCGGAAACATGTCAAGATATGAGGATGATTCTCAAATCGTAACACTTGAAGTGTCAGAAAAAGAGCGGGCGAAAAGGTATCAATTGAATGTACACACGGTAGTAGATTTGAATCTGCCACGTCAAACTCTACGCTTTGCTGACCTTCAAAAGAACCATCCTCATCTGAAGGGTTTACCGGTACGAAGCTACGAAACTGTGACCCCAAAACTGTTGGTAGGCCTTCGAAACCTAAGGCAAGCAGTTCCTCAAAAAATCCGAGAAGGACACTCCGGAGTCATCGCTGCTAAGACTCGCTTGGGATGGTGTGTGTATAGAACTTTGGATGCATCACTGAAGCCGATTGAAAACATCTATCACGTTTGCGAATGCGGATCGGAGGAAAATGTGGATCGTATGATGAAGGATTATTTCAACGCGGAAGATTGTGGAGTGAATTATCCTGATATGCTGGAATCAGAAGACATTGGAAGAGCACGTGAGATTATAAAGAAAACGACGAGAAGAATAGGTGACCGTTTTGAAACAGGGCTACTGTGGTGTTAAGACTACGTCGAGCTACCCAACAGTTATCCAATGGCTGTACGACGACTCGAGTGTATGGAAAAGCGGATGAAACGTGATGCGCTTCTCAAGAACAGTATCCACCTTCAAGTGAAGGAGTATCAGGAGAAAGGGTATGCACGGCGAGCAAGTGAGAAGGAGCGTATCGAGGCGGATCCCAGAAGAATATGGTACCTTCCCCTGGGCGCCGATATGGGACGCTGCAGCAAAAGTTAATGGGATATCCATGAACACTCTTCTGCTTCCTGGGCCTGATCTTCTGGTTCCTCTTCCCTCCGTTCACTTTTGATTTCGCCAATTCCCTGTTGCAATCAGCGGAGACATCAAAGAGATGTTCCACCAGATAAATGTTATCGAAAGTGATCATCTCTCACAAAGTTTCCTGTTCCGCGACAGTCCAGATGACGATCCCAGCGTTTTCGTTATGAAAGTATTGACTTTAGGAGCAACAAGCTCCCCCTCGTCTGTCCAGTTTATAAAAAAACTGAAAAGAATGCGCAGGAGTTTTCTGAGAAGTTTCTGAGAGCAACAGAAGCAATATGCAAATGCCACTATGTCGGCGACTATCTCGATATCTTTGAGACAGTCGAAAAAGCGAAGTCGGTGGCTAGTGCGGTAAGGTGATACATTCGAAGGGAGGTTTTGAGATGCGACATTGGTTGCCAAACGAGCAAACGATCCTGGAACATCTGGGAGAATCAACGAATGAATCACTGAAAGATTGTCCTGGGAATGCTGTGGAACACGGAGACTGACCGATTAAACGGCAAGTATTAAAGTGTGTCATGAGTCTTTATGACCCACTAGGTTTGCTAGCTTGCGCACTCGTACACGGGAAAATTATGATGCAAGAGAATTGGCGCAGTGGCATCAATTGGGATGAACAGATCAACAGTAATATCTTCGTAACGTGACAAAAGTGGACCAGAAAGCTGTATCAGGTCAATGAAGTTCGAATTCCGAGGTGCTATTTCCAGAATGCTGGAGCGGACCTTTATGATTCTCTAGAAGCCCATGTGTTCGTTGATGCAAGCGAGGCAGCATATGCCGCGTTGGTGTACTTTCGAGTTGTCTACCCGGAAGGAAAAGCAAAATGTGTTTTGGTGACTGCAAAAACTAAGGTCGCTCCTTTGAAATTCGTCTCCATTCCTCGATTGGGGCTCATGGCGGCTGTTATAGGAGTTCGTCTTTTCTCGTTTACAAAGGAATATCACACCGTTCGGATCCATCGCTGCACGTACTGGTCAGACTCGGAAGTAACGTTGGCATGGCTCCGATCTGATCATCGCAGGTATCGGCCTTTCGTGGCTTGTCGGGTCGGAGAAATTTTATCATCATCCAGCGTGAAGGATTGGAGATACGTTCCAAGCAAGCTAAATGTTGCGGATGATGCCACAAAATGGAGCGTTGAACCTTGTCTTGAGGATCATGGCCACTGGTTCAGTGGTCCACCATTTCTACAGCTGCCGGAAGAAAATTGGCCTAAACAAAAAAGGACATTGGAAAGTACAAACGAAGATCTGCGAGCTTGTTACCTACACCTAGAAGTGCCAGTTATGGACAGTCCGATAAACTTTGAACGGTTCTCTAAGTGGAACCGGCTTCTGAGGACGACTACATTTGTTCTTCGCTTTGTAGATTTCATAAAAGGAAACAAATACATTAGTATTAAGCATGCCACAGGATTGATGCAAGAGGAGCTGCAAAGAGCGGAATTTACGCTGTGGAAGATCGTACAGTCGGAGGCTTATCCTGATGAGCTCGCAATATTAACGAGGAATAAAATATCGGCACCGACTGAGCAAATGCAATTGGACAAAGGAAGCCCACTGTGCTGCCGTAATCTGGAAAAGTGACGTAACAGCCATTTTACAACATTCATGTTTTCCATTTTTCTGTTAAAGAGCTCGATGAGTAGTCCTCGTTAACACCATTTTTGGAAAATGGCGTATACGTCACTTTTTCAGATTACGACAGTGTGGCACCTCACACCAATGGTGGACGAGCATGGAGTTCTGCGAGTTGATGGCCGTATATCAGCAGCTCGAAAGGCCCAGCACGACGTGAAGTTCCCCGTGATACTGCCCAAAAAATTATCGACTTACTAATCTCATAGTAGACTATTATCATCGAAAATTCTTGCATGGTAATTCTGAAACAGTCGTCAACGAGCTACGACAACGATTTTACATCGCTCAGCTGCGGGCTATTGTTCGACGAATGTCCAAGCGATGTCAGTGGTGCATAGTGACTAAAGCAAAACCTGCCGTGCCAAGAATGGGGCAACTTCCGGCGGCACGCCTATCTCCCAGTGTTCGACCGTTCACTCATATAGGTGTCGACTATTTTGGACCCATCGGGGTGAAGGTAGGCCGAGCATCTGTAAAACGTTGGATTTGTCTTATAACTTGCCTTACGATACGCGCCGTACACGTTGAGGTCGCATACGACTTGTCTACAAAGTCATGCATTGCTTGCCTACGTCGCTTTATCTGCTGGCGTGGATCTCCCCTCGAAATATATTCCGACAATGGGCGAAACTTTTGTGGAGCAGATCGAGTATTGCGGAAGCAAATCCAGCGTATCGAACGGGACGCAGCCTCAACATTCACTAGTGCGGAAACGAGGTGGTTGTTCATACCACCCTCGGCACCACACATGGGTGGCTCGTGGGAGCGTATGTTACGCTCTATCAAGAAAGCGATGGCTGGCTTCCCTAGTGATCCGAAGCTTGATGACGATGGACTACACACCCTAGTAATAGAAGCTGAAGCGATCGTAAACTTGCGACCGCTTACTTATCTGCCACTTGATTCTGTTGAACAGGAAGCGCTGACTCCGACCCATTTCATTATGGGAAGTTCTACTGGGGTCAAACAGCCAACAATAAAACTCAACATAACTGGAGGAACTATCAGGACGTCCTGGGACAGCGTGTCGACTACTTTTGGAAAAGGTGGATCCTAGAATATTTACCGACGCTTACGAAACGAACGAAGTGGTTTGATGAAACAAGACCAGTTTGCCCTGGTGATTTAGTGATCATAATTGACGAAACTAAGAGGAATGGATGGGTACGCGGTCGCGTTCTAGAGGTTACCGCGCAGGCAGGGACGGTAGGATTCGACAGGCAATGGTGCAAACATCAGATGGACTATTCCGACGGCCGGTCTCAAGATTGGCGGTGCTCGACGTGACTAGGCGTAGTGGAGATGAAGATCCTATACATCATCACAAGGAGGGGGATGTTGTCACGCCTATATCATCGGCATCCCTAACCACGATGCCTCTACTGTAACGAAATCATCGTTCGCTCTACCAGCGCTAGCACACGTGGAGCTGTTCTATGGTATGCTATCAACATGCAAATCATCTTGTTTTGGATCGAAAACCAATGTGCTTACGTGCTACCTTAAAATCTATATTTTTCCTAAATGTATCACTAAAATTGAAATTAACTAGAAAGAACAGTTCTGAAGGTAGAAATCTTGCGCGATCTATTATCGTTTGATATTGGTAGGTTACTTGTAATATTTTCTGCAAATAGATTTGCTAAATGTAGGGTAAATGATGTATCTTGGACAAGCGCAGGACATTCATTAGAAAATATATCGAGATTGAATAGTATAAAACAATTGAACACCACTAGGTTCATCCAAATACATAACCTATGATTAGGCTTGTGTCTCCATTGCCCAATTTTTGAGTAAATTACGTTTACTAGGTGTAAACTGTGATATACTGCGAACTGAAATATTTTCTTTTTGGACATCAAGTATATAATTTCGACATGGAAAATGCATATATTTTGGACAGAGTCATTTTCTCCAAATTTAAGAATGGCCACCTACAGATCTCAATGGTATGACTTACCTACACGTATCCATATTCATTTAAATGCATTTATTTGCTTAACTGACATAGATTAAACCAGAAATTAACATTGTTTCGCAATCTTATCGAAATCATTGAAAACAGCCTGAAAGTTGGCAATTAATGGTTCATCCATGTACTGTACATGGGGTGACCAATAAATGTCTGATGCATAAAAACATAACTTCATTTTGGTCACTCCTTTTTCTTCCGTCTCAAGTTCATGTTAAGCGATTGGAATATGTTAGTATCTCAATTACAATCAAACTTTGGCCGCAAGACCTCAAAATTGCCGTTTGAACCAATTTAAACGTGTTTCAGGTGCATGTTACGAAGAGTCCTATAATGCATGTTCTCCTGCATACTGGCGTCCAGCAGACACTTTGGTAGAAAGCTTTACATTTAAGGTAATTTTAAAGATAAATAATAGTTGATTTGTGAATTCTCATTAGGAGCTGCTAGAGTTGAGGTAAAAGTATGCAATGATCATACTTTCGATAAAAAATTTCCTACACATTATCTAAAATTGATCGAAGAAGCTCAGGCTTGTCCAAAATATGTACATGTCCAAAATATATCATTTACCCTATATTGTAATAACCTCAGCAGGGTGATAACGCAAATAGCAGGATGTAAGCCGATTTAATGTAGGTGATTAATATCGAATACTGCGGAACCTAAGTAACTTTACCTACAATTAATTTACAGCTTGAAGCATTTCGCCAATAAAGTTTGCTGTCAGGAAGTAGTGTTAGTTTTATTATTTAACAATGACACATACCTATAGTATTCAAACTAGGAAATTGTGTACTATTTTTAGTTGTACAGATGTTCTAAGTTGCCCGAGGACTTTACGAAATACAGGCCTTATAAGTATCACTTCAAGATTGATTAAAATATATGCTAGGGTTATTTTTTTATCACTACTAATGAATGTGTCATGTAAATTTTCCTCTCGTGATGCTTCCTGGCATAATGAGTCCGATTTTTGTAGGGTGCTCAGGTGCTTCTTCAGTCAACATTCCAAGTGATACTGACGAATGAATTATTATATCCCCGGCATGGGCTAGGACTTGCACCGTAGCAGGAATTTTATACATAATTACCATTCATACACTTTTTTTGTATGGAACAATTTGTATGAAATAATTTTTATTTTTTTTCATCGGGCCATTTTAGGATGTTTTACTACGTATTTTCCTCATGTTACCCGCTATTCGAGAGTCCTTGAAATAGGCTTTCAGAAACTTTTAGAAGAGTTGGAAAAGAGTTACTGTAGTCGAAGATATTGGCAGTTGAACAATGTATTGGTTTTTCAAAATCTAAAAAGTGCTTGGTTCTGATGCCTATATCTCGATAATCATTTGAGTAAGAATGTTGATATTCTGGGGTTCCATTATCCGAAGCATAAGCTTTTAGTAGGTCTACTTAAATTATGAATTGGAGAAAGTCGATTTTGATTTTCGGCCACCTGATTCCCCATAGTGAATGGTCCCGCTTCAGGACTCAAACGCCACCTTGGCCCGACCAAACAAGTGTCCCCTACCCCTCACAGCACTCTTACCGACACCCAAATTGACTCCCAAAGCGCTCTTTCCATCATCGATCAGCGCAACACATTTGTGACATCACCGCCCCTACCTGAGTCGGATTCGGAATACTGTCGCAATACTCTCGCCTCCTTTCCAACTCCTACGCTGCCTCTGGAGGTCAATTTCTGCTTTCAGTGGATCAACAATTTGCCAAACGTAGAAATACATGTTTATATGTAAGGTAGGTTCGAATATCCGGCACTCTGTTGCGATAGGGTCCCTTCGGGAGATTCCCTTCAATGGCCTTCAGCTTAGCGAAGATCTCTCAGTCGTATAGGAGTGCGACTCCGAGGAAGTATTCCCATTAGTGTGAATGTTTACCTCCCCCTGCTGAGCAATCTGCAGCATTAAGCAAAAACTCAAAGGTGCAGCCCAATCGGGTTATACGCAAAGGTGACGTAGGACTTAGTAGCTATACGTAATTGATGGTATTTGTCATCATCGTTTGTGTCTATTTATTAGCATTGAGCAAACTGCTCGGAGGTCAACCATATCAAGAAGTCGAATAGCAGCTCCCAGGTGGATGGACTTTGAGTCTCCAACCGTGTAAAGGGATTAACACGGCTCGTTGGCCGCATCGCCGCTGAAACCACTCGTCTGGCTTTCAGTGGAGGACATCAGAATCCAAGAAGACACCATCTTCAAAGTTGAACGAAATAAATCAAAATATGCAGATTCGGAAGCGGCGCGAAATCAATCGTAAATGCATTTAGGTTCGGAGTGCTCGTTGTTCTTACAGCGTTCATGGTTCTTACAGTTTGGTGGTTAAGATTTCAATTTTGCAAACTGTCGTTAATGATTATCTAAATATTCTGCTCGTAAATCTGCAGCGAATTGTCCATCAATCAAGCACATGGGAATGATAACTGAATAAATCAAAGGACCCAATTAGCTTATTACCCTATAAAGTAGATTCATATTTATATGAAAGGAAAAATCTCACAATTTTTATTTTTTTTAAATTATTTTCCTAAGCACTTAAGATGGCTTATTTTGTGTTTACGAATACAAGAGATATACTTTCACAAGTTCTTTAAGTAAAATTAACAATGAAAACGCAACTACACGCAAAGTAACCTTCAACTTTTCAGTTTCAAGTATGACAATACTCTAGCGAAAATAGTTCTTCCTAGATATTGGTTGATTATTTCGAGGACACGATACGCAAACAATTATTTCGCGTATATGTTGTCTGTATGGTACTAAAATAATCCACAAAGCTCTTCGGAGTTCGGATAATTATTTTTGCTTCTGAAATCGGCACATGAATGCCACCAACATGAATAATTGACAATGTGAGGAATAACACATCTCGAAACACGGTACGAACACCTTCATCTGATTCAGTGTTGAAACAAGTTGTACAAACACTATCCAAGATTTTAGAACGATTTGAGGGACAGTAGAAGAAAATTGGGCAGTATCAAAAATCCCAATTGATTCGATATTTTCATTTTCTTGGCAAATTTTGATATGAATAACTTTACTTATTTTACAATTTTATACTTTCATTGTACACTGCTACATTCCAAATTGATTTCCATTTTAACTAAAAATAAAGTGTTTTCCTCAATAGAAAAGTTTTAAAAAATCAATAAGGTCGCAGCCTGAAACGTCAATGCGTAGTCAGTTACCTCACCTTACTTCGAGTTATCTCACTGAGTGTAACAGAGTGAAAAACTTGCACAAAATTTTAAACCTTACACCTGATACGTGCCATTTGCTTTTGTGTATGTATGTTTGTCTTTTATCTCTTCGTAGCTCACTGTCTATAGCCGCCGCAAGTACAGATCATCACCCGACATTTTTCCACCCACTCACCCACCGGGAAAGCCTGTTGCGTATGCGCGTTTGATCGTTCACACTTCCCCGGATGGGAATGCCATTCTTCTCGGTCAGTTTCTTTACTCTATTCTCCGTCTACCTTCTGTTGGGAAATCTGTGGCTGTGGTGCGCGTGTTGGTCGACTCCTTCCAATGTAGACGACTAATTTTAGCAGACCGCGCAAGAGATTTTCTCGGTCCGCCAGCCAACAACCGGCGACACAGGCCTCCGCCAAGCACAAAAGCCAGGGGACCTATGCTAAAAAAGGCAACCAGACACGGCCGCGATCGAGCCGAATGCGAACACCGGTCAGATCGCGCGAGTATGGGTGCGAACGGGCGCACCAATTCTAGGCGATCGACACCAATCCACCCCGATCGGGATCCGGACAGGTCAACCGAGCGGCTCGGAAGCAGCTGTACTTATCATCGCCGGTGCTCTACAGCAATCAGTCGCTCAGGAGCTTCGGCCAAGTAAAGTCGCTCTAGTTAAAAACCCAACCACCGAAGCATCATGGTAAGGAGATTTGGCAATCCCTCTAAGTGATCACGAGTATCTCCTTCGGGAGAATTAGGAGGGCGTAGTTCGAGATAATTATGGCGCTGCTGTGAAAATTGGATTCCTGTTATTTTTGAAACGAAGATCTTTCGATTGATCCCTGGTGATTCAGTGACCCAATTGCGGATTATGATAACGGTGTTATGGATGGCGAAGGTTGATTAAGCAATGAAGATTTGAGTTTGAAGTGCACGTGTCATAAAAGATTAAGAAAATAAAAACGTTAAAGGATCGATCGAGTTAGATAAGATCCAAGTGAAGGAAGCATGCTAATGGATATCTCTTGAGGACGTTTATGCATTCCACATTTTAGGAATAGCTTACCAGCAAGAACTTTAAAGACCAATGTGTTGGAAGTAAATTTGACAGCATACATTAGAAGGATTACATCATAGGACTTAATGCAATAGCTTAACTATCGACCACTGAAGTGTTAACTTGCTAAGTTTGAAGAATATCAGCAAGGTTACATCATCAAACGAAGAATGGATCATAAGTGATTTTGTTATTAATTAATTTAAGAACATCAGCAATTTCATATGAATTCTAAAGTTAGTTACTTCAACTAATAATGAATGACAGATCTCATCGAAGCTCGACATATCCTGATTTAAATTCAAATATCAATTAATTGCTTTTCTCTGTGATATAAATCTTCAAATCTCTACGTAGCCGGTGGAGAAAACATTCTCACTTGCACATTTCTAAAAATAGTTCGCTTTTCACCAAAACCAAACAGTGATGTCTATCTTACCAGTGAGGTGTTTGTCGGTGGTTACGTAAAAATCTATATTCTACATTCACGCACCAACCGAGCGCCGCCAGCACATATAGGTCGTGAAAATCTTGATCTCTAAAAATAGACACCTTTGCCATCCTACCGTTGCCGTTGATCATGTCGACTCGTTTGGCTACCGTTCAGCAGGGATTAATCAAGATCGATATAACGTAGGCCAACAAGATGGAATCTAAAGCAGCATCGTTAGTTTGGAGATTTTGGCACATCGGCAGATGACTAATGGTGTGATGTGATGCTTTTCTTTTGTTCTACCCACCTTGCAGTCTGAGAAGAAGGAAAAGAAGACCAAGAAGAAGGCCTCCTCCAAGGAAGAGACTCCCGCCGATACCCCAGCACCAGAAACCCCGGCGGCACCTACCCCTCGGATTCCGGCTCTCAGCGAGGATCCACCCGTGGCTCGTCCTCCCGCAAGGCCAAGAAGGCCCCATCCTCCGTCTTCGTCCTCTTCTCCCAGAAGCAGATCGCCGAATTCAAGGAGGTAAGTTCTTACAACAAACGCCTGTGCTTCATAACAAATTCTTCATAGCTCGACATATTTTCCTCTCATCACACAGGCTTTCCAGCTAATGGACAACGACAAGGATGGTGTGATCGGCAAGAACGATCTGCGCTCGACCTTCGATGCCCTGGGTAAACTGGTTTCCGATAAGGAATTGGACGAAATGCTTGGCGAAGCACAGGGCCCACTCAACTTCACCCAGCTGCTGACGCTGTTCGCCAACCGCATGTCCGGTGGTGGCCAGGATGACGATGATGTCGTCATCAATGCATTCAAGGCCTTCGACATGAACGGCAAGATCGATGGCGAGAAGTTCCGTTACGCACTGACCCATTGGGGCGCGGACAAGTTCACCGACGACGAGGTTGACGATGCCTTCGACCAGATGATCATCGACGATAAGGGCTTCATCGACACCGCTGCCCTGATCGGAATGCTCACCGGCACCGAAGAGGGAGAGGAAGAATAAACTCCTCGCTTCCTCCTTCCACATCCTTTCACCTCCCCCTCTGTTTAATCTTTTAAACAACCTTTTTCTATTTATTTTAACAACAACTTATCTTGTATAAAAAAAGAAAAACAACATCTACAAAAAGAACAAGCAGTGACAACAACAACAATACGGAGAACATCTTCATGTTAATCACAATTCCATTTGCTTAAATCATCTGATTCTAAATTATAATTTTTATTTTCTTATGATAAGACATGATTTTTAAGCTATAAGAAGAATAAAGTTATATAGAAAAAAAAACTGGAAAAAATCTATAAAAATAAAGTGAAAAAAAGTGCAAAAGAACTCTCGTACCGAGGAGTAAAAACTTACAAACACGTTTGCGTCTTTTTTACAGTGTCACAGCAGGGTAGCTTAGTCACTTTGCAAATCAGGAAGGAATGCGTTCAGAAGATAAGCGATTGAATAAATGAGCTTCCGTTAAATGTTTCTAAATGGGAAAAATACAAGCAGGGGGGAAAGTAGTACCGGCTTTTCTAGGGGCCAGTGGCGTAGCCACGGGGGGGTTTTGGACATAACCCCCCCCCCCCCCCCCAGAGACAAAATTTTTGGAAGAATTTTTTTTCGAAAAAAAAAAATGTTCAGAAAACCTCCCTCTGACCAATTTTCTGGCTACGCCACTGCTAGGAGCAAACACAAATTTAATCACCTTTCATCTTAGACATGTGCCAGTTGAAGTGTCAATGATGATTCATGCGATTTAGTTTTGATTAATAGAATCTCAATGGAAATCACCCATAATAGTGAAATATTCACTTTGCTGGTGAAAGAATGTACATTTTTTATTAACTTATACATTGTAGAATTTTTAAGAATTATCAGATGGTTAAGGCTCCCCCAAACACACGCGACGCGATTCTATCGCTTAGCGAATGCGATGTGATTCTGTCGCCGGAAGTCACATTGCCGGCTGCGACGCAACGATAGAATCGCGGCGACTTGTTATCGCCGTCACGGCGATGAACTTGCTTAGGTCTGGAGAGCCTTAACAGTCTCGTATTAAAGATTTTCGGACCTGCGCTGGAAATCAAACCTATATGGAAATGAATATCTATAGTAATGTTCTTGGATGGATCAGTCCTAGTCAGGGCTAGAGATATCACAACCTTTAAGGCTACCCCAGATCTAAGCAATTTAATCGCCGTTACGGCGACAACTAGACGCCAAGATTCTATCGTTAGGCAGTTGCCGGTAATGTTCGATACCCAGGGCTGACAAAAGTGATAGTCGCAGCCCGAAATGCCACAGTAGTGACGAGTTGCGAATGTTCAATGCTACTACTAGTCGCTAGAGATGTTGCAAATTATTCGATTACTTTCATAATGTTCCGTGACTAGAATATAGTAGAATTGATTTCATTTGACTAAATAATTGTAATTATTATTATTAAGTTTCCGCTCGATTTTAGGTGCTTCCTCTGAGTAACCGTAAAAGTAATCGGGAAAATCTTGATAACAAGTAAATCCAAAAGATTTTTCAAGCGGCTACTGCCGGTCAAGGATTTTTTTTAAATTCTTGTAATTATGAATAAGAGGTTACGTCAGGGCCGGATTTAGGGAGTCCGGGGGTCGTGGCTGGCCCCACAATTCATATGTACCAAAACCAAGCTGTTTTGTACATTTTGGGGCCTCCACAACCTGTTGACCCAGGGCCCCTTCCGTCTAAATTCGGCCCTGGGTAACGTACATAATATATCCGGTTAAACTACTACCGAAACATACCGAGACTAATGGGGTTTTCGCGGGAGATAAGGACTTGTGTCGTGTTCGAGTGATCGATTAGAAAGAACCTGTCGGTTCGTTTATTGTTTAACGAGAACTCAGACAGTGTTGCGAGCAGCGCAGACCTGTCAATTCACTTACACGCTAAAGTGTAAGTATCGAACTGTACGTTACAGGATACATCAGTACGAAGGCGTGATAAATATTTTCGATACATTGATGTTAACAGAGTTCCTAATATGAGGCGATGGGGCTCTCCTCAGCCTAGCGATAAGATGCACTACAAAGCAAGACCATGCTGATGGTCCCGGTGTCGGTTTAGGCAACTTTCGGTTTGGAAATTGTCTCAACTTCCCTGGGCATAAATGTATCATCGTGTTAGCCCTATGATATACGAATGCGAATGGTTAAGCCATTACGTCTGGCTGATAAAGCAGTGTGCAATATCAGTGCATAGTCGATAGCTAGTTTCATTAAATTATATGTGAAAGATGAAAGAAGTCACAAATCCGCTTACGCTGATAATATTGTTCATTCTTGGTTTAGGAAAACCTTTGACCTTTTTATCTTAACTTGTTTATGACTTGTGTTTCATCATGGTTAACCACGCGCCTCCTCGACAACAATATCATGCAATATTGCATGCAGCATCACGTGATTCAGAAGTTGCGTTCAACATAAGCTAGATAAGATGCACGGTTAGCCAAAAAACTCGAAAATTGAGTCTAATTGGACCACGTATGAATTATCTAATTACACTCAACTCAATTGTTACGGCACTTATTGGGTGGGGGTTGAGGGGGTTTCATAAGTATATGAATATGACGTGAAAGGAATTTTTGCTAAAATTACGAGTTTTTCACTTAATTCATTGATCTTTGGAAACTTTTATATGAATTTAATGCATGTACCATTTCAGGCCATCCAAGAATTCCAAGAATTGGAATACAGGCCTTAAAGTCAATACGCGTAACGAAAAATGTATTTGATCCTATCATAAATGAAATATGCTTCTAGTGATCATTTGAATCAAATAGGTGTTCAGTGCTTATCCAATTTGGTTCTATGGATCATTTACAAATGGAGTTTGAAAAAATATATAACAGCTATAAGGAATTTCTGAATGAACCAAAATGGAACAATTGATGAACGCTCATTCAATCTAATTCTATGGATCACAAACAGCATGAACGATTAAAAAAGGCTAACAGCTCTCAAGGTGCTCAAGGACTATTCTTGGATTAACTGGGATGCAACGATTGTGGAAGATTGTACCCCGTTTGGCATAAAGCCGTTTGGCATAATACCGTTTGGCATAAAGCCGTTTGGCATAATGGCCGTTTGGCATAACGGCCGTTTGGCATAATGGTCGTTTGGCATAATTATTATTTGAGCTGTGTAATGGATAAGTAAGATTTGTTGAGCCATTCAGTTACGTGGTTTCCTTCATATGGGCAATACATGATAATTGGGAACGGAATTGTACGGCGTGACAAATTAAGAATAAAGAAGCTTTCCGTCAAAACGGGCCCATTTGAAATGTTGACGCACCTACCAGCAAGATAGATCAGCATTAAATTAAATTGACATTGGTGGCTTGTTTTGTTCATGTAAGAGCAAGCCAGTAAACTTGCCCATTTCTCCCTTTTATGCGCAAACGGTTTCTAAGAAAGGATCATATCTCCCTTTGCCTTGAACCGAGCGAACCAAATGCTTGAATTGAAAGAAGGAGTCATATCCTCTCTTGACGTCTGCCGAGAAAATGCACCTTTTCAAAGAAGTGGTGTCCCGTGTCAAGCAAATTCCTGAATTGAAAGAAGGAACCATTTCGACTCTACCCATAATTCCATTACCCATAATGCTATTACCCCGAATGCCATCACCCCGAGTAGAACACTACCCCGAATGAGCCAGTACCCCGAAACAGTCCTGATTTCAAGTTTATAGTTTATTTCAGTGAAAAAAATTAATCGATAGAAAATTATTTATGATTCATGAGAATGATTATTACTTGTTTTACACCTATTCAATAGCAGGGCGACTCTAGTCGAATAAATTACACAATTTTTACGAGAATTTTTATCGTTGTTCCGTACTTATTTATTCATCCGATAGTCCTTTTACAAGGTTCACAATGTTGGACTCGCGATTCGTTTCATCAAGCTAGAACTGTTTGAAAACAATATTGAACGAATAGTTCTCATTCCAAACGCTCCCATTACATATGATGTACTACTTTTGAAGACTGTTAAAGCTGAGGTGAGAATTTCGCAGAACGTTCTCATGCTCAATGCAGGGAGCTGGAGAAAATTTCAGCCCACGTCGACTGGGCTTGAGACGGCTCGCGAA
This sequence comes from Armigeres subalbatus, assembly GCF_024139115.2. Lineage (NCBI taxonomy): Eukaryota > Metazoa > Arthropoda > Insecta > Diptera > Culicidae > Armigeres > Armigeres subalbatus. Next base: position 537,613 of record NW_026943034.1, read on the forward strand.
CATCTATTTAAACACAATAAAGGGATAGAAAAGTTGCTTCTGAAGTTTGCCGGCGATAAACCTTACTGTGACAAGAAGGGCATGGCGACAAGACCCTAGAATGAGAAAATCTCTTCTGTTCGTCGAATATGCTTGTTCCTCCCATGGCAAGGAACAGGCATAGTTTCGTTATACCTTGCAAACGCGATCATTTAAAGGAGGTGTTATCTCTTCTGTTCGCCTCATACCGGGCAACAAGCAAGCATTTTCAACTCTGTTCGCTTTGAACCGAGTAAATGCGTTTATTGAAAGAATGCATCATCTCCTATGTTTGCCTCAAATCGGGCAAATGTGTTCATTAAAAGAAGGCATTATCCACTATGTTCACCTCATATCGGGCAAATGCATTAATCTATTCAAGGCATTATAATCTCTGTTCGCATCAAACCGAGCAAAATCATTTATTTAAAGAAGGCATTATCTCCTATATTCGCCTTATATCAGGCAAATGCGTTCATTAAAAGAGTATCACCAACTCTGTTTGCCTTATATCCGGCAAATGTGTTCATCTAAAGAAGGCATTATCAACTCTGTTTGCCTTAAAACGGGCAAACGCGTTCATTTGAAGAAAGCGTTATTAACTCTGTTCACTTTATATCGGCTGCATTTGCGTTCATTAAAATAAGACATTATCAACTCTGTTCGCTCTCAAACGGACCAACGCATTCACTTAGAGAAGGTGTTATCTCCTATGTTCGCCTTATACCGGGCAAATGCTTTCATTAAAATAAGGAATTATAAACTCTGTTCGCTTTATATCGGGCAGATGCTTTCATCTAAAAAAGGCATTATCAACTGTGTTTGTCTTAAAGCATTATCCTCTGACAAGACATTACCTCCTCTGTTTGCTTTATACTGGACAAATGCATTCATCTAAAGAAGGCATTATCTCATATTCGGGGTACCAGGATGGAGTCACTATTCCCTCTCTTGACTTCTGCCTGGTGAATGCATTTTCTGAATGAAGGGATCATATATTTCTTTGCCTTAATCCGTGCAAACGCCTGAATTGAATAAAGGAACTATGTCGTCTTTTACCTTTTGCAAATGCATCCTCTGAATGAATGACTTCCCTTGCCTCTAACCGAGTAAATGCTTAAATTGAAAGAAGGAACCATGTCATCTTCTGCCTTCTACTGGACCTTCTGCCATCCTCTGAAAGAAAGGATCATATCTTCCCTCGCATTAAACCTAGAAAATGCCTGATTTGGAAGAAGGAAGCATATCGTATTTCGCCATCTGTTGGGCAAATGTATCCTTTGAAAAATGGAACCATATCTCCTCTGATGGGAAGAAACATCTTTAGAAAGAAGGGATCATATCCTTCTTTGCCTTAAGCCGAGCAAATGCTTTAATTGAACAAATGAATAAAATCTTCCTTTCAAAATAATCAATTTAAAACATCTCTCTTATAATGTTCAAGTGACAATCAATATAAATAATTGAACATATTATGCATAAGTTTCAAAATAATCATCACACAACTATTATGCCAAATGACCATTATGTCAAACGGCCATTATGCCAAACGGCTGTTATGCCAAACGGCATTATACCAAACGATACTATGCCAAACGGCCTTTATGCCAAACGACTTTATGCCAAATGACCTACCACCTTGTGGAAGGCATATCCATTGTTTTTGTATGGATCACAAGGACATTATTTTTTTTAACTTATTAAGGGCCTTTGACTATTCGTGTAGATCTTGAGTCATGTAATCCAGAAAATTATTGGATGACTTGGAACGGAACATTTGCTGAAGGGTTTTCCAATTTGACTCTATGAATGAAATAAACATAAACCATTGAAGAATGCCTAATAGCCTTTAGTTACACGTGTTGATCTTAAGGGTTATACTCCAGGGATTTCTTGGGTGATCTGGAACGAAACCTGATGGAGTTTCCTATTCGCTTTTATGGATCAAAAGGTCATGAACCAATGTCTGAAACTCGATTTGTGCAATTGCACAACATGTGATAGATTTAGTTTGAAAAATGTTGCTAGATAGGTGCTTTCCCTACTAAGCTACGAAGGACCTCCGGTGTCCTCCGCAGCTCAGAAGGCTACTGATGAGATCAAATTTCGCAATCTATTTTTAAAACCAACTCTTTCACACGTATTGTTTTTGCGCAATGCCAACCGAGTAGGATGAGTATTTAGTTATGTCTGGTATCCACACACAGCTTCATCAGCAACTGAGCTCAATGAAGTACGGTTGAGTGATCGTACCAGTATGGTACACGGAATGATTCTCTCGAGGCATTGGAGATGGAGTTTGTTAAAAGCACCACAGATTTCTCGTCAGAATAAGCGAAAAACATAGAGCTACAGCGATGAAATGCAGCCTCATAAAGGCTGATTCGATTTCATATGCGAAGATATAGAATACTCATCATGGTCCAGAGAAAAAAAAAAATTAAACGATCGAAAAAGTTATTTGAATGTGTCGGAAACTTTAAACTATTTTATCGAAGTTTTGGTTGTTCTACGGAAATGCCCCAGATGCGATTATCTTCCATATAACGCTTGAGCGCCATGATTTTTCGAACATATGTAATGTTTTTTTGGGACACCATAAATCCATTTTGGTTGATGATGAATATAGTAGGTGCCAGCTGCGGTTTGCATGAAATGCAGTGAAGTTTATTCACCAGGGTTTCCAATAGAATCATGTAAAATAAAGGTATATTGAATTGACATTTAAATTGTTTTATCATTCACATCAGCGGTTTTCAACCTGGGGTGCATGTACCACTGAGGGTACCTTCACTGGTTCCTCGACAAAAATGCGAATCCCACCAACCGCAACCGCAGTATGAATAAAAGATACAGTGTATGGGACAAAAGATCAAACGACAGAACGTCGAATGAATTAAAAAAAAATCAATGTTATCTACCTGAACGGGACAAAATGTTAAATAATATGGTGAGAATATGCTTTTGAACTTACATCTTGAAACTAAAGGTTCGGAAGCCTATATTTGCGAAATATCAAGGCCTTTTTTCCGAAATGGCCAGTTGCTTCGTTGCAAGTGGCTCGGAAACCTCCTTTCAAGAGGCTCGGAAGCCTCCCTTTCAAAGAGGCTCGGAAGCCTTCTTTCAAGAGGCGCCGAAGCATCCTTTCAAGAGGCTCAGAAGCCTCCTTTCAAGAGGCTCAGGAAGCCTCCTTTCAAGAGGCTCAGAAGCCTCCTTTCAAGAGGCCTGGAAGCCTCCTTTCAAGAGGCTCAGGAAGCCTCCTTTCAAGAGGCTCGGAAGCCTCCTTTCAAGAGGCTCAGGAAGCCTTCTTTCAAGAGGCTCAGAAGCCTCCTTTCAAGAGGCTCAGAAGCCTCCTTTCAAGAGGCTCAAGCCTCCTTTCAAGAGGCCTGGAAGCCTCCTTTCAAGAGGCCTCAAGCCGCCTTCCAAGAGGCTCGGAAGCCTTCTTTCAAGAGGTTTGGAAGCCTCCTTCTAAGAGGCTCGGAAGCCTCCTTCCAAGAGGCTCTTTCAAGAGGCTCGGAAGCCTCCTTTCAAGAGGAGGCTCGGAAGCCTCCTTTCAAGAGGAGGCTCGGAAGCCTCCTTTCAAGAGGAGGCTCGGAAGCCTCCTTTCAAGAGGAGGCTCGGAAGCCTCCTTTCAAGAGGAGGCTCGGAAGCCTCCTTTCAAGAGGAGGCTCGGAAGCCTCCTTTCAAGAGGCTCGGAAGCCTCCTTTCAAGAGGCTCGGAAGCCTCCTTTCAAGAGGAGGCTCGGAAGCCTCCTTTCAAGAGGAGGCTCGGAAGCCTCCTTTCAAGAGGAGGCTCGGAAGCCTCCTTTCAAGAGGAGGCTCGGAAGTCTCCTTTCAAGAGGAGACTCGGAAGCCTCCTTTCAAGAGGAGGCTCGGAAGCCTCCTTTCAAGAGGAGGCGCGGAAGCCGCCTTTCAAGAGGAGGCTCGGAAGCCTCCTTTCAAGAGGAGGCTCGGAAGCCTCCTTTCAAGAGGAGGCTCGGAAGCCTCCTTTCAAGAGGAGGCTCGGAAGCCTCCTTTCAAGAGGAGGCTCGGAAGCCTCCTTTCAAGAGGAGGCTCGGAAGCCTCCTTTCAAGAGGAGGCTCGGAAGCCTCCTTTCAAGAGGAGGCTCGGAAGCCTCCTTTCAAGAGGAGGCACGGAAGCCTCCTTTCAAGAGGAGGCACGGAAGCCTCCTTTCAAGAGGAGGCTCGGAAGCCTCCTTTCAAGAGGAGGCTCGGAAGCCTCCTTTCAAGAGGAGGCTCGGAAGCCTCCTTTCAAGAGGAGGCTCGGAAGCCTCCTTTCAAGAGGAGGCTCGGAAGCCTCCTTTCAAGAGGAGGCTCGGAAGCCTCCTTTCAAGAGGAGGCTCGGAAGCCTCCTTTCAAGAGGAGGCTCGGAAGCCTCCTTTCAAGAGGAGGCTCGGAAGCCTCCTTTCAAGAGGAGGCTCGGAAGCCTCCTTTCAAGAGGAGGCTCGGAAGCCTCCCTTCAAGAGGAGGCTCGGAAGCATCCTTTCAAGAGGAGGCTCGGAAGCATCCTTTCAAAAGGAGGCTCGGAAGCCTCCTTTCAAGAGGAGGCTCGGAAGCGTCCTTTCAAGAGGAGGCTCGAGAGCCTCCTTTCAAGAGGCTCGGAAGCCGTCGAGTCAAGTACGAGACACTGAAGACAACTTTACTGTTGAGGTCGAAATACGTATCTGACAAGGTACAATCAAATGGTGGAAATAAATGGGATGGTACTAAGTCGTCTTATGACAAGTGAAGACATTTCACTAAAAAGCTCAAAATAATTTTCTTAACATTCTATTTTAATACCAGACATAACAAATTATTTTACGTTAGGTATTGAAATACCTAAGCATGTTATGCCTCAAGTATTCTGCAAACAAGTTTTTGGTATTATTTTTTGGTATTTTACCTCTTATGCAAGGCTAGTTCATATTTATTTCTATTATCCAGGTCGTCGCTCCTGCTCGAGCATTCTCAACAGCATACTCCGTTTCAACGAGCACATCTCTGCAACAATCACTAAAGCCAACGCGATGCTCGGTTTTCTGCGGCGTAACACAATGTTTTTCGATGACATTCCTACGCCCAAGTCGCTGTATTGCTGTTTGGTCCGCAGTGTTCTGGAGTACGGTGTTCAGATCTGGGCCCCTCATTACTCACTCACTCGGCTCATATCGAAAAGGTAAAAAAACAGTGCATTAATTATGATTTGCACCGCCTTCCGTGGAACGACCTATAAATTTACCCCCATACGAATACAATCACTATGAGCACGAACGGTTATGATGTGAATGCTATGTATCCCCAGCCACCGTACGCAGTACGGGCACTACAAACAAACCCTTAGACTTGTGCTGTAGACGTTTTAATGAAGTTAGACTTCAACATTAATAGAGTTGTTTTCAAGAATAGGATTAAAGTAGTTTAAATCAGTCTTGTGCGGCTTTTTAGTTTAAGGTTGAAGTTTTTTTGTGTTCTTAAAAACTTTAAGGAGCCGAATACAATTAAAATGATATTACTTATTGATCTTGCCCGAACTCTTCCTTCCTAAGCACGCTCGGTGGATCCTGACGAGGCGAATTGAGTTCGACGCTGGCTGGCCTCTTGCTTCCGTGTCTTTTCTTTCATAACTACCTTGAAGTCGCTGACCAGCTGCGAAGAATTGGGAATTCCGAATGTCCATCTCTTGTTGCTTCTGACTTTTTCCTCTTCTTGATGATCTCTAATAATTTCTTCCTCAAATTCCACGGTTTCGTCTTCCGCTAAATCCACTTCAAAAGTTTCTGACTTTTTTTCAGGTGCGATGCTCATTCCGTGTGCCGGGTTTCGATTTTTCTTCGTAGGGCAAATGTTTTGACGATGTCCTGTCGCTTGGCAAAAGAAGCACGTATTCTTTAAACCGTCGTGGAAAACTTTTACGCTCCGGAAGTTCACATCGATTCACGGAGGTATTTCCTTCTCCATTTCGCTGTATACGCCTTTAACACCCGTGTAGACATGGTCCAATCCCAGGTTAGGAGGGAACATTTCGCGAATCGTTCGATGCCCGTTCCCGTAACGCTGACAGTGTCTTGCCTGATACCTCCGATGGCAGATCAAACACTCGAAGGTAACGAGTATTACCTCCCGCTACCATCATACACAGCTCACCAGTTTTACCACTAACGTATTTGAATTTCCGAGGCTCCGCATTCTTTCGAAGAGATTCTAACATCCGAAATCAACTTCATGCAAATGCGGTTTTCTGTCAGCTTGTAAATAGCTTCCACGTGTGACGCATCACATTCCGATTTCTTTACGAACTCAGCAATGTCTACCCTCGAGGGTCGAGGTGAATCGTTCGAGAAACATATTAAACACCTCACTCATGACGATCCGTTTCACTTTTGCTAGTGCACAGTAGACGACCCAGCGGTGCGCCTAAAACAAAAATAACAGGCAAACAATTGAAAAGCAAAACTAATTCCGACAGAACATATCTGCAATCGCGTCGTTGTACGACCGATGTCAAGCAAATGTAAAGTTAAAGTTGTTTATTAAATAAATAAGAGGCTTTCAGGATGTTTGGAAACCTCCTTTGGAGTCTCGGAAGCCTCCTTTCAAGAGGCTCGGAAGCCTACTTTCGAAAGGGTCGGAGCCTCCTTTCAAAAGGCTCGGAGTCCTCATTTCAAGATGCTTGAAAACCTCTGAAAACCGTCTAGTCTTGACTTGGAATTCTTTCGAGATGCTGAACCCAAGTTATATTTTTAGTTTTATAACGTTCTTGAAGACCATAATTTACTCTTCAGGAGTGTTATAAAACCAACATGCAATCAAAATGTTACTTGGGAAGTGTCCTTTCAGATGTTCAGAAGCCTCCTTCCAAGAGGCTCGAAAGCCTCCAAATTTTCTCAAAGTCTTGTAGGAAGCTTGATGTATTAACCTTATTTGAACAGGAAAGTTTCAGGTTCGTTTTTCATATATCTCATAAATTAAATTCGTTATGAGGGGGTACCTCAATGAATGCAAAAGTTCGAAGGGGTACCTCTCAAGGAAAAGGTTGAGAACCGCTGATTTACATCACAGAAAATTGAAATTATGATCTGATACACATTCTGTTTCCGAATTTTATATTCAATGGAGAATTCCGTCGTAGCTAATTTTCATAATTTTTTTTTCATTAATTAATTTTTAATATTTCACGATATGTAGAGTAAGACGGTAATATGAGTAGATATATGAGCATAAGTACAAGAATACTAGTGGCGCTGTGGTCATTTAAATTGTTTTGCGAAATTATGTTTTAACAAGCTTCATTCGAGAGGTTTTCGGACCTAGGCTGGATCAACTCCTAGCATTTATGTATCATGTTGTAGTGCATGTTTGGTAACATCACCAACATCGGCTTGACATTTGTAGTAACCGATACTTTAGCTGCCAGGGCGAAGTAACCTAGATGTCAGTCTCCCGAACAGGAACGACATAAGCAATCCTATACTTTTGAATCAACTTTATAATGTGCCCCCACCCACATACCATTCAGAATAAGAATTGCCAATAGCAAAGAATAAACCTAAAAGTGCTTCTGTCATCTGAACCTATATGAAATAATTAATCTTCATGAATTATTTATTTGTATTACATTTCTAGATTAAACGACCGATAAATAGTGCGAGTATGAATAAACCTATTGAGTATTGAACAGCTGCGCACCCACTTCTGCTGAAGAACCCTTTCCGATTGTCCTTATCATTGGGATCACGTACCCCACAGGTACGGTAGGACAATGTCTTCTTCCGTTTTGGATTCACATATCCCGGAACGAAAACAGAAGGGTTATCGAGCCTTCCACTGGCCAACAGTCGTGAAAAGTCTTGCTCTATTTGGAACGCGCTGGGGCCCTTGAAATGAATGATCATTTGAACGCACGCATCGTTGTGCAGCGTTTTGATGCTTCGGGAATCGATCGCCAACATCCACTCGGGGAGTCCCATCACTGCTCGAACATCTTCCAGAAATTGCGTCACCACAAATCGCGGTGGTTTTTTAAGATTGATATACTTAACGATGTCGTGATCGGGTTCAATCTTTGCGCAAGCGAAACGATCCCGGGAGAAGTCGGGCCCGAAAATGACGATCGCTCTTCCAAGCGCACTCACCGTACCTTCCAGAGGAAAATTACTATCGGTGAACACCATCCGACGTCCGCCGATGTCGATGGGTCCTAATCGAGTGGATACGTCACCTACATAGCATCGTAAGGGGTTATCCGGACCGCATTCTTGGCGATACAAATCTTGCTGAAAAGGATAAACATCGGTTTTTTTTTTTAAATAAAATTTTAAGAGCTATTTTTGGTCTTACATTTAACGGATCAGCCAGCTGCGTGTAGTACGGGTTCCACACGTATCCTGCCGCAACACAACGCGTCTCTACTTGTTTAACCGTGGCATCTACCCCAACCGGATTCACCCAAATGTGCCAATTGTGATTGGATGTCATGTTTCGATCGTGTTTCCCTGGATATCTGAGGTTCACTTCGATAATTGTGTCACTCTGACTGCCATCATTTCCAATAAGCTGCGTCATTCGGATGAAGCCGTAGGCATACCCGGCCGGGTGATGGAATGATGCTATGGCTCGAATCTCCCGCGCTTCACTAGGGCTGTAACCTCGTTCCAGCGTGCTGCACGCCCAGCGACGATTTTTCTCCTTCTTGTGAACCACAATCGAGCGTCCGATGATACTTTCATATCCGTAAAGCGGTAGCCGTGTGTCGTTGTATGCCTGTTCGTACATGGAGACACCGTCCAGGGTGCCGAACTTTCCGCTAAGATCACCTAATTCGTATTCATCGGTGCTTCCCTGTGCTGGTGGTGGCGAAAGCTTTGGGTTTATGGACCGTGGGTTCCAATGACCGTAGACGGTAGAATCTTCACACGGAAACTGCAGATCGCCTTCAACTGGAGCCTTGAATTATGAACATTTAGTTGAAACAATAGTCAAAGAGCATGATTTAAAATACTCACAATATGCACGTGGTAGCCACTGTTTTCCACCAATCCCTTGAAATCCACTTCGACATTTGTCATGTCGTATTCCGATTGTTGCAACATCTCCAGCTTTCCTTTAATTGTCAATGGATCTCCGTTGGAATACCAGTCCCGTGCGACCACTTTTCTGCGGTGGTAGCCCCCAATTCTAAATAAAGTTTAACGTTAGACAAATTATTAGAAAAAACAAAAAAATACATACATCGAACAAGCCAGCCGTTCTCCCCTAGCTTTGGGTCCATGATCATCGTAAATTACAATTGATCGCCCAATGATACTCGCAAATCCACTCAACGGAAGATTCTGATCGACGAACATCTTTCGGCTGACACGCTCGGCTTCGGCTTTTCGACCTGCGATTCCCAGCATCCCCAATCGATTTGAAAGATCTCCTAGCCGACAAAGCTCGGGTGAAGAGGAAGTACATCGTTCCTCCCAATCTGACACCCCTACCGAAACCTTCTGCGGGTTGAAGATTCCCCCCGAGCTAATACATCGATTCTGCCAATCGTAAAAGTCTTTCCCCGGAGGATGGTCCGTAATGGTCCATCGGTGTTCGGCTGTGTTGTTAACATTTGAACCATCAGCGTGGATTAGGTACTCGAAGATCACGGCCGTGTCACTCCAGAACTCATCCTTCACCTGTCTGAACAGTATTCTTCCAACGATGGGATATCGGAACAGAACCTGAGCCGTGATGATGGGAATTTGGTAAGGGCGGCTGATTTCATAGAGTGTTACGGGCCCGCATGCCCAAGGGGTATGTGTGATGTTGTTTGGATCGGTGCGGTTAAAGCGTTGAACGCTGAAGCTTCGGAAAATCACGCTGTGCCTTCCCTGCAGCGGAAGGAAAGCATCCCAGAAAAATCCACTGAGTTCAGCGCTCGTTCCCGGGAGAAACATTCGATGGGTTTCTCTTTTGTTGCGATTGGTGAGCTTGCCGGTGAGGTCACCGACCGGATATTGATCCTGTGTTCCAAATCCGGGCGGTGGGATGCTTTGGGGTTCGATATTGACTGGGTTGAAAACCGGTCCGGATGTTAAACAGAATGAATCCTTGCTGGCCGAGTAGGACTGGAGAGGTAGCTGGTTGATCTTAAAGCTAGCGACATCTTTGGCATAGTTGACGTTGTCCTCGAGGCTGTTGGTAACTGAAGCGAAAGAGGCATTGACCCAAGTTGGTTCAAAGCGTGATCGTTGGAAGAATCGAATTTCCCCGCGCATTCCCTGGCCGTTGACCAAGGCTCGGGCGGACTTTGCCTTGAGATGGCGAATCTTTGAGCAAGCGAGGAACGTGTCAGGGTGAACAGGATCGAAGATAACCACGTAGAGTTTCCGAGACGGTCCATAGAGATCGCTAGGCAGCAGAACCAAGTCCCGATCATTAAACAACTGAGGAATCTTACTCTTTTGAGAGTTTGTAGTAATTTTCAGATTGCCAAGGCGTACATCGATGTCACCAATTGCTTTGCCGGCTCCTTGAACCTGTGGGTCAAACACCAACTGGAGTTTATTGCAGTTCTCCTCTGCATTGTCATTCTCTAATATATCCGTCACATATATTTTCCACGAATGTTCAGTAAAAGGTGGATTGTTTAGTTTTCTAAAAAAAAGTAAACTGCTAAATATGTACAAAAAAGATTAAATATGCGTTACCTGGACTGTTCCCTAATATGGAAGAGATTTGAATAGATCAACGTATCCGAATGATGCGTCTCTTTGGCGGCCAACCATCGGAAATAGATCGATCCCGTTATGGGGCTACTGAATCTCGCCTCTGCAATATGATCCTGCGAACCATCCCGGGTCGTGATCGTAGCACAAACTCTGAACCCATTATTCGGATCGAACAGCATCAGCGACTTACCCCACAGGCCCTTTTCGCCCGTCAGTGGAATATCGTTCAACCATGACACAGATTCGTTCCCGGGCAACGTCAAAAAACCCAAGTCATCGTCGAACGACCACAACTGCTCTCCAAGTTGTTTCACGTCACACCTTTCGCGACCATCGACGATCGTGTAGTCCACCGGCAGCTGATACACGCCCCAGCTCCACGCTTGATCGGGGTATTGAAGCGTTGTTTCCAAATCCGAACTTATCTGGACCTGCCTGTCCGAGAATTGTGAGAATGAGATCTCGCCATGCAGGCCAAACTGTGAGATGTATGCCACCAAATTGACCGCCGCAGCTGAGGAGGAACGCGTCAATCAATATCAAGTCAATCGAAATTACATGCATGCGCAAAGTTGCACAATCTATAACTTATTTAATTTATCCACCATAGTTTGAAAACGAACATTTCGTTGCTGAATCAACTAAATCAGAACATGTTTTCCTGTCATGAAACTGATCATTGATACTGGGAATGATTTCAACGTTTGTCGTGGTGTTGTAAACCACCGAGGTCACATCTTGGTCTATCTTGGAAAATTAGCAACTGTAGCAAAAATCTACGGTTTGTTAAGTAGCATTTAATTTGACCGAAGAACTTATTAAAATGTAAAATACTAAAAATGCACAAACAGAAGTCGAAGGTTTTGTTACACAAAAGTAGTGTTTCGCTCCAGTGTTAAGCGCGGGGAAAACCTTTCCCCGACACTTAGATGATTAGGCGATCGTCTATCGAATAAAACAGAAACAATCTAAGATCTTAAAAGGAAAGATTACAAGGTCAAAAGATTTCAATCACTTAAACGAATGTTGCTCTCTTAGCCGCAACGTGGCAGATAAAAGCCACCAGGAAATTGAAACGATTGGTTGAGCGAAATGACCACCACTCACTGTAGGCTCACCTTGATCAAGTACCGTAACGATGATGACGATCGCCAAAACTCCAGCCGTGTGACTCATGGATCGCATTCTCGCACCGTTTTTGTCGATATTTTTCGCGGATTTCGTACGATTCACATCGCATTCCGAACGGTGAAAAATATTATGATATCGATGCCAGTGTTGCACAACATATTATGTCTATGCCCGTGTCTGCACGGCTGGCACAGCAAGTGGAAATGCGAGTATGAGTCACTTTCTTCAGGTGTTGCTCTACAATGGTACGCACCGAGCAAACCAGCGACGCGTCGATCAGTGCTGATCGCGTGTTTTGCTGCGACCGGTTCAATTCACCGCTCACTTTAAACTGACTGAACTGGTGTTGAGAGCGTGAGCATTGCAGTGCTTTGCTTAGAAGTGGACATGCAGAAACTGTTGGGTCTTGTTGAGGTCTCTGATCTGGCTCTCCGGCGCTGGAGTAATGTTCGCGTAGCAGATTTGTTTTGATTCTCTCTTTCGACACACGATGGTAGCGTGGATAGTCGATCGAAGGCATGTGCATGCAAAACCATGGAACCAATACAAATTTAAAAATAATAAACAGAATAATCCACTTAACGGCGATGTCGTCTGTTTTGCTTCGAAGTTAATCTTATATAATATATGATATTTTTAGTTGTACAGGCATACTTCGATAGTACTTACCCTCGATTATACGTACATTTTACCTGAATAGTACGTACACCAAACCTATTTTTCCGTTCAATTTTCTGTACGATTTTAGTTTAAATTTGAATTTGTTTTGATTATGGCATATGCGTGGAGTCCTACGTAATATTTTCACATAGGATTTAAACACCATTGTGATAACGAATTTAGTAGAAATCACAGTCTTACGTAACACAAATTGTATTATTAAAAAAAAAACACTTCAAATAGCATCTGAAACAGTTGATTACATATTCAGTTTTTGCAGTAAGTTTCATTCCAATCTATGCCTACGTCGGTGACAAAATTTTTACTAATAAAAAAATTAGTTGCGTTACTAAAACGGAGTTAAATTTATATAACATATTTTTATTTTATTTACTATGTTATTTTATTTAGTTACTTAGGCCGATACGTACCTGGATACATGGAAGGCTACAGCGTCGATACACCTATGCCTGACGTATTGTAGAGCTCCATAATCGTCGGTCTTTGGCCGATACACATATTTAAAAAACAATTATGTCTCCCCCCCTCTTAGATTTTTTTTTGCACAAAAATAATATATTTTGAGGGGGTTCACTATGATGACTATATCATCAGCAAAGCCTACAACCTCGAAACCTTTTTCCTCTAAGCTTTTTAAAAGATCGTCTACAACTAAGGACCACATTAGTGGTGAGAGGATTCCTACTTGAGGACAACCTTTCGTTGCCCATACTTTAATAATTTAACCTTTTGTCTGTGCTCTGGGGTCAATATGACCCCAGGCCACTTTGAGTGGCTGCCATTTTTTTAGTTTTAAACCGATTCTCCTAATTTTTGGTAGTTTGGTAAAACTCGCCGATATCTGTCCTCTGAGTGTAAATTCGCTTGAAAAATCTTGAAAATAAGCGCTACAATGTACTTTTTTCAAAAAACTTACGTTGTCTGTGCTCTGGGGTCGAATTGACCCCAAATTGAAACTGATATAACTTTTTAATGTTTGGCCAATTTTGGATTTTTGGGGCTGTTTCGAAGGATAATTTAATCATCTTTTAGATCGTTACCAGAGACTTACTATAGGTGGGCGTGTACATCGCGGAGGGGTTTTCGTAACAAATTGTACCCTTTGTTACGAAAACCCCTCCTGTGTACAGTGATTTTGCATGCCTATTTTACTTATATCTGACAATCCTACCCATGAGGCATTGATTAGTTTACAGCTTTGTCGCTAGGTGGCGGTATGTTTGAATTCACGCTAGTGTACTTGCATTATTCTTGCATATTTGAAATATTGATTTAGCTTGAGATCCCTCATACCTACACGCAAGTTGTATTCGGCAACATTGTTCAGGATGTCCAAGACCACAAAGCGGTGCTCAATATAATGAGCACTTCTTCCAAGATGCGGCGCTAGTGAGCTGTTGTATTTGAGTAAATTGTTCCATGTGAGATCTGATGTATTTTGATTTGTAGCATTTTTTGCAAACATGAATGTTGTGGTAGAGTTCATCAAAAGTTTTCTTTGTATTCAACCTGTTCCAGCGATGCTGCAAATAATAGAAAGTGTTTACAGAATATGTTTTAGGTCATCCAAGAAAATTCTACATACGTAACGTAAACATACGTAAAGATCAGCCAATTTACCGCCTATTTGTAAAATTCCCAATTATTACTTCCGCCACAAGACAGTCCATTCCCACCAGACGACCTTTGATCAAGACGCCATTTTAACAAATTTAAATTTGTGCGATAAGAATATTTACACTGAGGAGAATTCGATATATCGGAATATCTTGAGCAGTCTAAAATAATGAATTCAAATATACCACCACCTAGCGGCCAAGTTCTAAACTTATCAATGTCTCAAGCCAAAGCACACACCTTCTTGCAAAACTTTTTTGAAAAGGTGTAGTTCAAAATGGGTAGGATTTTCGGATATAAGTAAAATAATTATAAAAATCACTGTTTTTGTACACTTGTTCATTAAAACCCCTCCCCGCGATGTAGCCGCCCACCAATAGTCAATATTTAGCTACGATCCTAAAGATAATTAAATTATCTTTCGAAACAGCCCAGAAAATCCAAAATTGGCCAAACATTAAAAAAGTTATAGCGATTTCAATTTGGGGTCAATTTGACCCCAGAGCACAGACAACGTAAGTTTTTTGAGCACAAACATAAGGTTAATAAAGGACATTACATTACTAATTTCTGGACATTACAAGAAAAAAATCAGGATACATGTTCATTTTAATCAAAAGCTCATGTTATTATCAGTGTTTGTAAAATCACTCATAAATCTCAATCAACGAGCGCTCCTGTGCGATCGAAATCAGCTGCGATTTTAAAGGAATGCATCACGCTTGAATCTTTCATTCTAAAACGCATCATTTCACTCATTTGCCAAAAAATCATATTGGTTTAGAAACGCATTTGAAATCAATTTGGGGCAATTTATTCCCGACTAGTTAGTCATAACAAAATTTTATCAAAATTATATCAATATGTGTTACCAATAACAAAACTTGCAATAATTTTGTTAGGAATTCTCTGCCAAAGATGAATGAAATAAAATTTCATGATCGTCATAACATGATTATAACACAATGTGTTATGTTTATCTTCCCAGAAAAAAAAATTGCCTACATTTTTGGTAGACAGGAATTGGAAAAAAAGTAAGGTATACCACCTACAGTATAACTTGAATCTACATTCAAAGTTGAACCAGCTGGACAAGATAATTGCCTACACTCAGAAATAAATTTATACTAAATAGGTTAGAAGTCATACTAACTGGCTATTCGGCTGGTTGACCCCGCATTAGTTTAAACTTGAACAATACGGAGATAGTATAACTTCGACTTATTTGCGCATAGTATAACTTACCAGTATATGGAAATAGAATAAACCCGTTTTAATGGTTCCAGTTTTGTTTTTGAACTGTCAAAAATAATATTTTATTTATCTTTCAGTTTTCTTTCATAAAATTGAGGTTTCATCTTCAATTAAAATTTTTATTCAACAGCAGAAGATAACTGAGTTATATAATATCATATATCGGAACTGCATAGGCAAATTTGTTGATGATGTCCACGCTCAGAGCAATAATTCAGTACGACGTACCTCTCAAACATTCGAAATCCGTCGACCAGATCGTGAAAGCAGTGGCGTTTCGATGATGACCATCCTGTGCTGGAACCGTGCCGCAACGACGGTTTCACAATATCAATCGTGTTCCCGCAAGCTAGCAGCGAACAATCGGACACGCACAAAAAAGGTACCATGAAGCAGCCTCTCGTAGTGTTCTTGGTTATCCTCACCTCCCGTCGTCCTTCGGAGAATCTTATGCTGCGCCGGTGTGTTTTTGATCAGGATTTTCTCCTCAATCGCCATTCTTGGTGCAATTATACAATCAGTCCTCATCCCCACTGACGACACCGTTCCAACTCCTGGTTGAATCGCTCCTTACCCAGACACCGATACACAGCAAACTTGTACACCTGATCCGTCCCAACGCGAACCACCTCTATCTAGTACAGCATATCACTCTAGAAGTTTTTCAATTGGGTCCCGTTCTGATCCGGCTCCCGCGCGGTCCGTTTCAGCTTGCTTTTCTTTTCTACCTTTGTCAGATTGGCTTGAGTTTCACCTCGGTGTGTTCCGCCACTTGGTGGGTTCTGACCATTAATGGATCCGGTGATGATTGTGGTGGCATCTCTACCCGTCGCGTCGGTTACGATGGAACTCGTTTTTTTGGTTCAACTACAGCAGAATTTTGATTTCGTCCTGTCGTTTTTTTTTGTTACGGATCGTGAGGTGACAGATTTTTGCCTGTAAAAAAAATATTCATGTTCAATAAATCAATATGCCTATTTTCTAAAGAATTATAACTTACGTTTGGAAATATATATTCGCCATGCACCACAGGAGAATTGAACCTCGAGTTGAACGAGCGATAATGGTTTTCAGTACAGAAAACGTGTTTCTTCACACTTGATCAAACATTAGAAATACAATTTTAAATATTCCACCACAAATCCGGCTTAGTATTAATTTTAATGTTTGATAGTATACACTTTATACTATGCTATGTTTAAATGTTAGAAATCACACAAATGATTAACGTTTAAACTTTCCACGTTTATTCTAAATTCTGAGTGTACATTATGGATAATCATAATCTTTGCAAGAACATAATTTGTTATAGTATAAGCTATTTTCACCGTTTTTTATGTAACACAACGAGTTATAATTTAGTTCAATTAATAACATATTTAGTAATATTTTTGTTAAAACTAGACGAGATTTTGTTACAATTTTTGTTATTTTAACTACTAATGGTACATGTTTTATAACAACCGCTGTTATAAAAAACTGCTGTAACAGAATAACAAGGTCTGATATAAATCTGTTACTATCTACTGGTCGGGTTGCTTATACATAAAAGAGTGTCTAATATTTATCTAATATTTAATTATTATAATATTTATGCGACAAACGTCAATTCACTGTTTTAACGGAGGAGAAAAAAAGAAAACCTACGATGATTCAAATGGATGATTCAACTCATCCATGAGTTTTTAGGTGCTGAGTTGGGTGCGTTTCAACTCACGCTTGATTTGAATCATCCATGAGTTTTGAGATTTTGAGTTTTTATCAACACTGGTTATTATGTTTCATACTGCCATCCATCTTTTTGATTCATTTTTTAGAAATCAACCCGATCAGGAATGCATAACAAAATAATAACTCAATTCTATCAATTGTTGTTATTTAAAACAACGTGTGTTATAATTAGATAATTCGATAAAAATGCGTCTTCGGCCAGTTTTATTTTATATCAAAATTATAACAACATTAGTTATGAATATTTTCAAAAAATAATTGCCTACATTTTTTGTAGACATTGGAAACAAAAATCGGAGGTAATCAGCTTTAGTATAACTTGAACCCGATTGATATTGTTACATAGATGGAACAAAGTTTATTGTCTACATTATGGATGGAAATCAGGCGTGGTAGCGTACCAGATTTCTATCCGTGATGTAGGCAATTACCTTGAAAGTAGATTTTTGTACAGAAAAATCATATCAACGTTTGTTATAATGTTGATATGAAGGTATCAACCTCTGTTTTAATTATGTTACGGCTAGAGCTATTTTTGATATAATTTTTGTTATTTTAACAACTAACCAGCAAAATTTTTAACACATTTTGTTAGAAAAATTTTCTGAAATTAATAACTCCCCTTGTTATAATTTTGTTATGCATTCTTGATCTGGAAGAAGTCTATTTTTCAATCTGTGAACCCCGATTTAAACCAGGATATTTCTTGACTAACTATTGGTATCTCTGAAGACAGTATAGATCTAAAACTAGCTGGTGTTTGAAGAAAGGTCCTCCCTCGTCCAGGACATACGAATTGAAACATGGTGAGATAATACCATTATATACATAGGGGAGGAGGTTCGGTTGTGGGCACCCTTTTGTGTTTGGTCCATAACTTTGGCCCTGGTTGATCTTATGTCGACATTTGCATAGCAATCGAAAGCTAAACTTATAACCTTACTACTAGCAAAGAAATTAATATGATTTCATCGATTTAGAAAAAAATATTGACAATTTGGACATTTTCATTTCGTGGTTCGGTTGTGGGCACCCTTGAAAACTTAGCTAAAAATAAAGAAGCATGAATAAAAACCACCCAGATTTAAAGACAAGGAATAGTTTATTCATTCTAAAAGCCAGGAGACGCTAAAAAAACTCAAATCAATTCACCTAGCAGTGATGATGCCTCCCTCGGTGCATTAAGGAGGATGTTGAAAAAAATCACATAAGAAAGGTCTAAAATAGCACTTTAGGTAAATGGGTTTTAATTTTTCATTGATTTACGTTTTATTGGTATGCATCACAGTCAAAAAATCCTGATTAATCACCCTAGCGGCAATAGTGCCTTTCTCGTTCATTTCAAAAAATAATATTTTGGCCATAAATTTTGATCCCATAGTCCGATCTGACCAATTTTCAATAGGAAACAATGGGAAAGCATTCCCCGTCGAATGCAACTTGTTGCAAGCAAATCGGTCAAAGCTTTGTTCCAAAAAGTGTGTGTATAATAACTAGACATGCCCAAAGAACAAAAATATTAAATAAACTCATTATTTCGAACAATTATGTCAAACTAATTATAAAAACTGCCTTAAAACGTTATTCAAAATAAGTTAAGGGACAAGTAAAACGATATTGAATGATTTATCAATAAAATGAGGGTGCCCATAACCGAACCAATAAATGTGCCCACAACCGAATTTCGCAGCCTTTTTGGAACGAGAAGAAAACAAAATCGCGCTAAAATTTTGATGGCAATCGACATTGGGCCTAAAAATAGATTAAATTTACTGTTTAAATACGCATTAGAACTCACTTTTTGAATTAAATCCTTTAATTTATGACACTTTGAAAAACGCCAAAAAAACTTTCGTGTTGTTTTTCTTGTACGAAAAATTTATTTGTTTCTAGTTCAAAGTAGAGATGCCCATCCGGTTTGATATTGAGCACAAAACATCATGCTATTATAGCAAACAAATGACGGTTGTCAGAATGACAGCATCTCTTATCTGTCAAAAGATACATGGAGTGCCCACAACGGAACGGTGCCCACAACCGAACCTTCTCCCCTATATTTACCAAATAATATTGAAACTATATGATCATATACCAAAAAAAACATCAGGGCTCCCAATTGAAGCGATTTGGATAGGAAGAGTGGAATCACTAACTTCCTGTTGTTAACATTTCGTGGATAAAGGGTGGGCTCTCCCCCTTATCTATTGGGTCAATCTGGGAAACGAGGGCTAGAGTATATTATTGCATGTACGAACTTTCTTCTGGAAGGAGATTCTCTATTCATCCCGTGGATTCGCATAAGTGTTTCTGCTTATGGAACCACTCCATCCATTTTGGCCCTTCATACAGTACTTTGATGAAATACAAACAGACTGTATCGATCTTTGCAAGGACCCGTGCCTTCGTTTTACGTTGGACCCGTTTGCGGAAGTAAAATACCGACAAGCGGTGGTAATCCTGCAAGGACACCGTTCTGAGAAAAAACCTCTTAGAAGGTCACGTCTCCACGCTCAGCAATGAGCATTAATAAAAACAAGAGGAAGGGGGAGTCCCTGAATTCTCCACTTCCTTCAAAGAAACAAGGTTTCAAGACCGTCCTGCCCAAGCGCGGAAAAAATAGAAGGAAGCTGGAGATTTCAGATATTCCTTCTAAATCTAACGTTGACATCATTTCCTCTCCAATCGAACTGCGCAATCAGTTCGATTTGATTAATGACGAATTCGAGGAAATCGACCGAGTTTTCTGGCTTTCGGAATGAAATCTTGAGTAACCTTCAAGAGATTCAAATTGCCAGGAAGGGTGACTGCCGCGCTTTGCCGGGATCCTTTAACGATCGTAAACGTCTTCTTCAGTATTTAACTGAGAAGCGCCATAAATTCTTCACATACGACGACAAAACTGAGCGATTGTTCAAAGTCGTCTTGAAAGGACTCCCCACTGATGACAAATCACTGGATGAGATTAAAATTGAAATTTCTCAATTACTTGGATTTTCATTAGTCCAAGTAATTAAGATGAAAAATAAATCCCACTCCGGTACTTCCCAGTGGGGCATTTCTCAAGAATTTTATTTAGTTCACTTTAACAAAATTTAACTAAATAATATGAAAAGTTGGAAAAGGCCTGTATTATGTCCCATGTCCCGTGTTACATGGGAACATTTCCGCAGGCCTGGGGAAATTTCCAAAACCCCACCCAGTTCCGTAAGCGCCAAAAGTGGGGTCATGGAACCAAACATTGTCACATGGATGCTAAATGCATGATTTGTGGTGGAACCTCTCACGCCAAGGACGCATGTCCTGTGAGAGAATATTCAAATAAATTTAAGTGCGCAAATTGTGGGGGAATCATAAATCCAATTTCTGGGAATGCCCTTCACGCAAAAAAGTATTGAATTCCCGTGCAAAATTGACGACGGGTAATTCCAATCGGATCCCAGATTCGACGGGTAGAAATTTTCCAAACGCTCAAAATTCGAAACCAGTTACCGGTCGAGCAATTCATACCCACCACAATCCACGAACAAATTTTGCTGCTCCTCAATGGGTAGCAAGCACTTCAGTAAATTATATTTTTTTTCCAATATACCTACGTATGCAAAAAACGCTACTGGTAGACAAAATTTCTCTTCTAAAAATAAGGTTTAAATCCATGTCCAAACGGAAAATAACGTTGCCGATTCAGGTAGCATGTCTGCTTCCGATTTTGATTTTTTAATTGAACATGATTGATGCAATGTTCAAAGCAAACACCATACCTGAAGCTGTTCAGGTTGGTATAAAGTACACACAAAAAAATGTTATCGGACTCCGTTTCAATGGATCCAAATAATTGTGTGAAAGTTCTAAATTGGAATGCCCGCTCTCTAAAGGGTAAGGAAGATGAATTATTCAACTTCCTTTCATTTCATAATGTGCATATTGCCATTATAACTGAAACGTATTTAAAACCAGGACTCTCCATTAAAAGAGATCCAAATTATTTTATCCACAGAAATGATCGTTTTGACAACGCCTGTGGTGGGGTCGCCATTGTCATTAATAGTCGTGTCAAATGTAATTTATTTTCTTCGTTCGAAACCAAAGTTTTTGAAACCTTGGGAGTTTCTGTTGAAACAAATTTTGGACAATTTTCCTTCATTGCAGCCCACTTGCCTTGTCAATGCAATGGGCAGCAAAAGAATTTGTTGAAAGCTGATCTTCAAATTCTGACTCGCAACAAATCAAAATTCTTCGTAATTGATGACTTCAATGCCAAACACCGTTCATGGAATAATGCTCAAAGCAATTCCAACGGCAAAATTTTATTTGAAGATTGTTCTGCGGGATATTATACTATTCAATATCCCAATAGCCCAACATGTTTTTCATCCACTCGAAATTCTTTGACAATTGATTTGATTTTAACTGATTCAATCAGCTGTATGGTCAATTGGTAAGTTATGCAGACTTTGATTACAATCATCTTTCTGTGAAATTTGAAATCTCACAAGAAGCTCGTATCTTTGACAAATTTAATTGTCGAAGCCAGAGGCATTGCAATTCCGAAATGTGAAATTAAATTCAACTCCATTTTTATTGATGACGATCTTCAGCTACTGATCCGTCTTAAAAATGTGAGGCGAAGGAAATACCAAAGAACTCGCGATCCCGCGCTGAAAGTGATTTGGCGAGATTTGCAAAATGAAATTATAAAACGTTTCGCTATTCTGAGAAATACTAATTTTGAGAATAATGTCTCGAAGTTGGATCCCAGTTCGAAACCCTTTTGGAAATTAACAAAATTTCTTAAAATTAAGCCAATTCCAGTGCTTGAAGAGGGAATTAAAATTGTTTTAACAAATGGCAAAAGGCTCAAAAACTTGCTCAGCAGTTCGAGAGTGCCCATAATTTTAGTCTAGGTCTCACTAGTCCAATTGAGAATCTGGTTACACGAAGCTTCGAAGACATTCTCAATCAAGAGAATGTTTTTGATCCTTCGTTGGGAACTAATTTCGATGAAGTGAGATCTATTACTAGAAAATTTAAAAATATGAAAGCCCCGGGTGATGATGGTATTTTCTACATACTTATCAAACAATTGGCATACTTCCCAGATAAATGAAAAAACGCCAAAGTTGTTCCAATTTTGAAGCCGGACAAAAATCCAGCCGAGGCTTCTAGTTATCGCCCAATCAGTTTGCTTTCTTCAATAAGCAAACTGTTTGAAAAGATTATTTTAAATAGAATGATGGTTCATATTAATGACAATTCTATTTTTGCTGATGAGCAATTTGGTTTTCGCCATGGGCATTCAACCACTCATCAGTTATTAAGAGTTACGAACTTAATTCGGCTCAACAAATCTGAAGGATATTCGACTGGAGTTGCTCTTCTTGATATAGAGAAAGCATTTGACAGTGTTTGGCATGAAGGTTTGATTGTAAAATTGATGAATTTTAATTTTCCTCTGTACATCATTAAACTGATCCAAAATTATTTATCAGATCGCTCACTGCAGGTAAACTATCAGAATTCAAAATCTGATAGATTACCTGTAAGAGCTGGTGTTCCCCAAGGCAGCATACTGGGGCCCATATTGTATAACATTTTTACTTCTGACTTACCTGATTTACCACCAGGGTGTCAAAAATCTTTGTTTGCAGATGACACGGGCCTTTCAGCCAAAGGGCGAAGCCTTCGTGTCATTTGTAGTAGATTGCAAAAAAGTTTGGATATTTTCTCCACTTACTTGCAAAAATGGAAAATTTCCCAGAGTGCTTCCAAAACTCAGCTTTTAATTTTTCCATATAAGCCGAGAGCTTCTTATTTGAAACCTAGACGTATTGTCACTATGAATGGGGATCCAATTATTTGGTCTAGCGAAGCTAAATATTTAGAACTTCTGCTAGATCAGAAATTAACTTTTAAAAATCACATTGAACGCATTCAAGCCGAACGTAACAAATATATTAAGTGTCCATATCCACTTATAAACAGAAAATCAAAATTTTGTGTTAAGAACAAACTTTTGATTTACAAACAAATTTTTAGACCTGCCATGTTGTATGCTGTGCCAATATGGACTAGTTGCTGCAATACCAGAAAGAAGGCACTTCAGACAATTCAAAATAAAATTCTTAAAATGATTCTGAAGTTGCCTCCGTGGTATAGTACCAATGAACTTCACAGAATATCTAATATTTAGACATTGCAACAAATGTCTAACAAAATAATTTCCAATTTTAGACAAAAATCGTTGCAATCTTCTATTGCAAAGATTAGCTCCTTGTACCCGTAGTTTTAATTAGGTTAAGTTTAGTTTAAGTTGAAAGCATTGTAATTCCTACATGGTTCAATTCAACCAGAGGAAAAATCTTAACTGCCGGAGGCAACTGAAATATATTAATAATAACTAATAAGTAACAAAGCAAATAAGGATGATAGTGCTAAGAAAACACGGAACACCTGGTCTAAGGGATGAATGCATGTATTAGATAATTAGCAAATAAAATTAGTAGTATATAAAATATAAATTAGTATATAAAATAAAAAAAACGAAACAGAAGCTACTCGCACGGAGAAGCGGGTTAGGGATTCTCCAGGGGAGGAAGAAGTTAAAAAAAAAAAACAAAAAACGTGATGGCGTGCGAAGGAAAAAAAAGCTAACGAAAGAAAAGACACTGAATGGCGTACCGTCGAGAGGCAGAAAGAGAAGAGGATAAAAGGGAAAGATAACGGCGAAAATAAAAAGTCGGAGCGAACAAAGCAAAAACCCAGAGCTCGCAGAGTGAAGTACAAGGGTGATGCGCTAATCGTGGAGGCAAACAACCAAACTTCGTATGCTGCACTACTCAGGAAAGCACAAGAAGACCCTGAGTTGAAGGAATTGGGCGAAAACGTGGTTAAAACCAGGCGTACTCAGAAAGGAGAGATGCTCTTCGAGCAAAAAAAAAAGACCCCTCGATCAAGAGTTCAGCCTTTAGGGAGCTCATTGCCAAATCACTAGGCGAAGAGGCAACGGTTAGAGCCCTGACCCAGGAGGTTTTAGTCGAATGTAGGGATTTGGACGAGATCACCACTGCCGATGAACTGAGAGATACACTAAAAGCGCAATGTAACCTGGGGGACATGCCAATGTCGATACGGTTGAAGAAATCGTATGGAGGCACACAAACGGCGACGATTCGATTGTCGGTAGAAGTGGCCAACCGGCTTATGAAGACTGGGAATGTCAAAGTGGGATGGTCGGTGTGCTCTCTAAAAGCCATCCCTAGAGTTTCCAAACAAATGGAGAGATGTTTCAAGTGCATGGACTTCGGACATCTAGCGAAAAACTGCAAGGGTCCTGACAGATCTACTCTTTGCAGGAAGTGTTGCGGGGTAGGACATTTGGCTATAGACTGCACGAAACCAGCAAGACGTGTGCTTTGTAAACCGGAGGAAGGAAACTACCACATGACGGGTGGCTTTAAATGCCACGCATATAAAAAGGCGATTACAGGCCAATGGAGATAACCCAAGTAAACCTCAATCATTGCAATGTCGCACATCGATGTCGATGTTGTGATGTCGCAATCATTGCGGAGCCGTATCGAGTTCCTCACAATAACGGTAATTGGGTAACGGATAAAGAACGGATAGCTGCGATACAAGTTATGGGCCGATATCCCATACAGGAAGTAGTCGATAGTTCACACGAGGGATTCGTAATCGCCAAAATCAATGGTATCTTTGTATGTAGCTGCTACGCACCGCCAAGGTGGCCTCTAGAGCGGTTTAACCAGATGCTGGATGTGCTCACCGACACGCTAATCGGCCGAAATCCAGTAGCTATCGCAGGAGATTTCAATTCCTGGGCAGTAGGCTAACCAACGAAAGAGGCTGCAATTTGGTGGAGGCTATAGCAAAGCTGGAAGTTAAAGGAAGTTATACTCACAGTGATCACCAGGCCATTCAGTACAGCGTCGCCCAGAGAAACCCTAAGTCGATACATAGGATGAGATCTTGCGAGAGGATGTGGCAAACGAATTACTTTGACAAGGACCTCCTAGTCGAATCACTTCGTGCGGCAAGTGGTAATCTAAACCTAAATGCAGATCAGTTAACAGAAACTGTAGCGAGGGCATGTGATGCATCAATGCCGAGAAAATTGGAACCACGCAATAGGCGACGTCCGGCTTACTGGTGGGAGTCACTAAACGATCTTCGTTCTGCTTATCTAAGGGCAAGAAGACGCGTTACGAGATCGCGAACAGAAGAGGATAGATAACAGAATAAGGTGGTATTTCGTGCGGCTAGGGCAGCATTGAACCGCGAGATCAAGTTGAGCAAGTTGAACTGCTACAAGGAGTTGTGCCGCGAAGTCGATGCCAATCCGTGGGGCTACGCCGATAATGGCAAAGACCAAAGGACCAACGACGCCAGTTGAAATGTGCCCGGAGAGGCTAAAGATAATAGTGGACGGTCCCTTCAACCCACCGCTGTGGCCATCAACTTCATACGATGATGAAGACGTCGCGAAAGCTCTGAAGGTTAAAAAAGCTCCTGATCCAGACGGAATTCCCAATGTAGCATTGAGGACTTCTCTACTGGTGTTCCCGGACATGTTTAGGACGATAATGCAAAAATGCCTAAAGAAGGCAATTTTCCAGATGGATGGAAAATACATAAGCTGGTGCTGTTGCCAAAACCAGGTAAACCGCCCGGGGATCCAACTTCGTACAGGCACACCTGCTTGTTGGACACCCTCGGAAAACTCTTGGAATGGCTTATTCTCAACAGGCTATCAAAGTACACAGAAGGTGAGCGTGGTCTATCGAATATGCAGTTCGGATTCCGGAAGGGTACATCGACGCAATCCGGGCCGTCATTCAGAGGGCCGAGTTGGCCTCTAAGCAAAAAAGGAGAGGTGGTCGGTACTGTGCTGTCGTAACAATCGATGTTAAAAAGGCGCTCAACAGCGCTAGCTGGAAGGCCATTGTCGTAGCACTGCATAGTATGCGTGTCCCAGCGTACTTATGCAGAATCTTGAAGGGCTATTTCGAGAATCGTGTCATGACTTACAAAACAAACATCGGGCAAAGGTCGATCAGGGTCACAGCAGGAGTGCCTCAAGGTTCTATACTCGGACCCATTCTTTGGAATGCGATGTAGAATGGAATACTAACGCTGAAGCTGCCCAAAGGAGTCATAATCGTTGGATTTGCCGATGACGTTGTTTTGTCGATAACGGGAGAGAATCTAGAGGAGGTGGAAATGCTGGCAGCTGAAACGATTGATATAATCGAAAACTGGATGGCTAGTGTCAGTTTACAATTGGCCCACCACAAAACAGAGGTTGTGTTGGTGAGTAACTGCAAAGCCGCACAGAGGGTGAACATTTCTGTCGGAGGGCACGTAATTCGGTCTCAGCGTTCACTGAAACACCTGGGGGTGATGATAGACGATCGGTTAAATTTTAATAGCCACGTTGACTATGCCTGCGCGAAGCCTGCAAAGGCAACCACAGCGTTAGCCCGAATCATGCCAAATGGTAGGGGTCCGAGGAGTAGTGAAAGGCGGCTTTTGGCGAGCATATAATCATCGATCTTGAGGTACGGTGTCCCCTCGTGGGGTAATGCGCTCAAAACCAAGCGTAACCAGGCAAAGCTACCCTAGAAGCACACATATTCCATATAGGTTACTGCAACTCATATGTGACCAGATTCAGTCACAATCAAGTTTCTGTAACCAGTTTCGCTTGATTTGTGCTGCTTGGGTAAAAAGCGTGTATCAGCTCATGGCTATGAGAGTCGCTAGCGCCTATAGGACTATATCGTCGGAGGCAGTATGTGTGATCGCCGGGATGATTCCCGTCGGCATAATGCTGGCTGAGGATATTGAGTGCTACCATAGAAGGGACATTAGAGGTGTGAGGAAAACAGTGAGAATAGAATCAATGGCCAAGTGGCAACATGAGTGGGATAACTCGGACAAAGGAAGGTGGACCCACCGCCTCATTCCAAACTTGACGAGTTGGGTAAACAGAAAGCACGGCGAAATAGATTTTCATCTGACGCAGTTCCTGTCGGGACACGGATGTTTTAGGAAGTATCTACATCGCTTTGGTCACGCACGTTCACCATGCTGCCCGGTGTGCGAGGATGCGGAGGAAACGCCTGAACACGTCCTATTCGAATGCCCTAGGTTCGAGACCATACGAAGAGAAATATCAGCTTTGAGCGTGGAGAACATAGTCGGTGAGATGTGTCGCGATCGCGATGAAGCCACTTGGGATGTCGTCAAAAATGTAGTATCGCACATTCTTACGGAGTTACAAGGAACTTGGAGACGGGTCCAGCGAATGCACAGACAGTGATAGCGACCACTCGAAGATAGGTAGAGAGTAATACAATCGGTAACTGGGGAGGTTCCACCGTCGGGGAGCCTCTTGTCGGAAAAGGATAGATCCGCCGCCGGGGACTTTTCGAGTAGTCCGTGATTAAGCTGGGAGCTTAATGGCTCAAGGTTATTGATTATTAATCTCAGAATAACTTTCGCCGCCGGGGAGGTGCGTCGGTGTAAGCTAGATCCATTGTCCGCGGACTAAGCCGAGTAGACCGTGACGCGTAAGAGTGCCGGTTTCGGGCCGTCGAGGTGCCATTGAACCGGACGTTATGCCCCACCCGGAATCTCTGGATAGACTTCGGCACTCGATCGGTCACTCGCTGAAGTGAGAAAGGACTGGAGATTGGAGAAGCCAAATTAGATGTTAAGAGTAGTTCAGGCTACACAACAGCCTTCCACGGAAGCGGGTCGTCGGTTTCGAGGGAAAATCCTTTGCCGGGGAGCTCCCTGACGGAGTAGGATAGATCCGCCGCCGGGGATCATCTGAGTAGTCCGCGACTGAACTGGGAGCTAAATGGCTAAACGTTGAAAGATGGTGATAAATGGCACGAGAATGTAGTTAAAAGACTATGATTAGACCTATATCAGACTGGGAGCTGAATGGCTCATAGACAAGGGAGAACAGATCCGGGGGAGATTCCGCCGCCGGGAGTTTTTTCGTTGGTGTAGGCCAGATCCATCGCCGGGGACGATCGCGACGCGTTGAAGGGCCGGTTTCGGGTCGTCGATGCACCATTGAACCGAACGCTATGCTTCACCCGGAATCTCTGGATCGACTTCGACACTCGTCCGGTAACCCGTTGACATGAGAACGTGCTTAGGACCTGCTGACCAGGTGTATTAGTAGTGTTGATAACGAAATAGCCTTCCACGGATGCAGGTCGTCGGTTTCGGGGGAGCTTCCGCCGCCGGAGGACTCCCCGTCGGAGCAGGATAGATCCGCCACCGGGGAATATCTGAGTAGAGTGCGACCACGTTGAGAGCTAAATGGCTCGAAAAGGAGATGGTGCTGAATGGCACGAGGAAAAGATAAAGGGCTCAAGACTTTTAGGTGCTTACTGGTACAAACAAAGGAGCCAAATGGCTCAGAAGTAAATAGAACATCGAAGAGAGGCACCGTCATTTTGGGAGGAGTATATTTAGTACTGTCTAACCCCCAGACGTCAAGAGCCGAAAAGAAGGCCCAGGCGAATGAGGGTAGCAAGAAGTCTAGGGTAGGCGCCAATCGCTCCAGGGGCGATGCCCTAGTCATCACGGCGGACGAGGCTAAGTACTCGGATGTTTTGAAGGCGATGAGGAGTGACGTCAAGCTCGGTGAACTCGGCGCCGACGTACGTCGAATAAGACGTACCCGGATGGGCGAGATGATACTCGAGCTGAAGCGGGGCGTCTCGCAAAGGGCGCCGCCTACAAGAAGTTGGCGGAGGAGGTCCTAGGCGAGACGGTCAAGGTGAGGGCACTCACGACGGAGGTGAATCTAAGGGTTAAAGACCTGGACGAGATCACTGAAGTCGAAGAGCTCGTCACGGCACTGCGGCGACAGTGTGAAGTGGAGACGACCACCGCAGCCGTTCGGCTACGGAAAGGTCCGACAGGGACGCAGGTAGCATTGGTTCGGCTATCTGCAGCGGACGCCTCCAAGGTAGACAAGTTAGGGAGCGTCGAGGTGGGATGGTCGGTATGCCCTGTGCGCATATACGAGCAACCCGAAGTTTGCTTCAAGTTCCTGGAACCGGGGCACAAGCAATGGGACTGCAAAGGCCCTGACAGAAGCAATCTCTGCCGACGCTGCGGATTGGAGGGACATAAGGCACAATGCTGCACGAACCCTCCCAATTGTTTGATTTGTTCCAGCAAAGCTGTGAACAGCAAGCACCCCATGGGGGGTTCAATGTGCCCGGGGTTCAAGCGTGCTGCAAAATCACAGTGCAGGTAACGCAGCTGGCTTGCTCGGCCTCGCCCGAGTGTTTGGTGTGCGCAGGTTTAGAGGAAACGGCGGAACACGTGTTGTTCGTGTGCTCACGTTTTCGCGCAATGCGTGACCACATGCTTGCCACATGTGGTCTGGACACTACCCCGGACAACCTTGTTCGGAGGATGTGTAAAGATGAAGTTGGCTGGAACGCCGTTTTATCGGCTATCGCCCAAATCGTCTCGGAGCTACACAGAAGGTGGCGCGTGGACTCAAGGATGGCTAGTTCAGGCGCAAATAAGAGGTGGTCCAAGGGATCGGAGTCGGCTTCATGAGTCATACCGGTGGTCATGCTCTGTGGTCGAACTCGATCCTTTTATCGAACAAGTGGCCGCGCGAAGAACAACATGGTATCGTCGCTTTCGCGGCGTCGGTCAACCGGGCGGGTTCCAAGCCCGAGGACGGAAAGGGGTCCTCGTCAAGGCTGGGGCAGGCGTAGGCCTCGCGTCGGCAAGTCCCTCTGTGTGCTGGCGAATAGGCCCTATCGCAGAAAAGGTCAATTTGGGGTGCACGCGGCATCATCATTCTTGATACCAGTCGTGCAGAGGGAAGCAGGCGCGAAGTCGACCCTGCCCACCTTCCGAGGACATAGGGCGTGGTAAGGCCACCTGGAAAGCCGGCAACGCGCTGGCACGATACCATGGTGTTCTTCTAGAAAAGCGAGTTACGATGTTCGGTGCTGCAAGGACACGCAGCCAACCCCCTTTGAAGCATTACTTTCTGGTTGTACCGAAGGGACTATGGGCTTGGCGGCAATGGAAACGGTTTAGCGGGTCGGGAATGTAGTCCTGCCTCCCTCGGTGATCCCTAACCCCGCACTTCCTGGTCAACCCAGGATGTCTGTTGAGCAGATTCCCCCTCCATTGTTTAGGAAGAAAAAAAAACCCAGAAGTAGGGGGCAGCAGGGACAGCAGGGACAGCATGGACCATGTCCAAGGGCTTGACGACCCCTCCCCAGCTGTCTGCGAGTCAGGGAGAACTGCCTAGGGCGTGGTGGGATTTAGCAGTGGGCTCTGCTAAAATCCCTCCCAAAAAACCACAAGTGCCCGTAATCAGACTCTATCAAAGCGACTGTGTGCCGCTTCAAAAGCACAAGCCCAGGGAGTGCCAATTGGCATGGGGAGTGTCCCTACTTCGGTAGGGTAGCGCGTGAGCTGCTTCGGCAGGGAGTGAGTGATCTGGTTGTGCTGAGGCAGGAGTGTCATAGCGTGTCGCCGCTATTGTCACCTCGAAGCGCAGCAGAAGTCTGAGTATGGACTGCACATGCTGAGGTAGGAGTGTCGTAGCGTAGTATCGTGGATCGGACCATACATACCGCTATCGACACCTCGAGGCATGGCAGTGGAGTGTTAGAGTGAGTTGGGGAGTGTCCCTACTTCGGTAGGGTAGCGCGTGAGCTGCTTCGGCAGGGAGTGAGTGATCTGGTTGTGCTGAGGCAGGAGTGTCATAGCGTGTCGCCGCTATTGTCACCTCGAAGCGCAGCAGAAATCTGAGTATGGACTGCACATGCTGAGGTAGGAGTCGAGGGACCTATCGACACCTCGAGGCATGGCAGTGGAGTGTTAGAGTGAGCACCCGAAAAGGGTCACATGGAGCAAATGGTCGTTGGAGAAGCTGCTTCGGCGGCAGGGTAGCAGTGGGTTGTACCCACACACCTACAGTTGTGCACATGTGGTGCATGGGGAGTGTCCCTGCTTCGGCAGGGTAGCGTGTGGTCTGCTTCGGCAGTGGTGTGATTGATCTGCTCGTGCTGAGGCAGAAGTGTCGTAGCGTAATATCTGTAGGCCCAGGCAGTTACCGCTATTGACACCTCGAGGCATGGCAGCGGAGCGCCAGGAGAGCATCCAAGTAAGACTCAAATGGAGTGAATGGTGTGCGAGCACCCAAGTCAGTCTCGCATGGGACGAGTGCCTGTGTGAGCAAATGAGCGAGTACGCTTAGTACTGCCATCCCCAAGTAGTACTGCGAGGTAGTTCCTGGGGAACCGATGGTGGAGCCCAAGGGAGTTTAGTCGGTATTACCGGTATGGTCGAGTCCGACACTCCAGTACACTTCCGTGTGGTAGTTTGGCAACTACAATGCACGTGTACTGGGTTAGTGTGTAAATGCATTCTCCCTTGTAAAAAAAAAAAACCCAGAAGTAATACTGGAAGATAGTCCCGGGGGGTTCAGGGTATTAGGGGAGAGGGTAATTCAAGTAACCTTTTATTGCTTGGGTGGGGGTTTAGTGGGTCCGGCGGTTCGGCCTTCTGCCTAACGCGTCAACCCCACTCCCTGAGTGATAATTTCAGGTGTCTGTATGCAGATTTGCCTTCATCCCTCTACATAAAAAAGACATCATCTCTCTTTTGGCAGCAGGGACTATGTCCAAGGGCTTCACGACCCCTCCCCATGACCTCTGCGAGTTAGGGGGCCTGTCTAGGACGTGGTGGGGCTTGGGAGCAGGCTCTGTTAAACCTCTACAAAAAGCTGCATGTGTCCACAAGCAGGCCCTATCAAAGCGACCGTGTGCCGCTCAAAGCGTGCCAAATGGCACATCTGGATCAATGCCAGTGATATCCTGATTATGGCATTCTGGCTGCGTGTTTACGGACCTTGTCTTGGATATCGCAATATTGTGAAAGCGAGGGCTGCCAGTCTGACATTCTGCGCTCTTAGTAGAGCCGGGTGACCCTGACTCGAAACGGCGAGTGGGCTAATGGCTAGGCGCTGATTGCGCTGATCTGGCTCTGAACACGTAAGTGTCAACCATTGCATGGCCTCCCTGCATGGCATGGCCGCAAGGCATGCAAAGATAGCCATGGGATCATTAAAGGTGACTAGGATTCGAAGGCAGCCACAAGACGGATCCATTTAAAATGAGTGAAGCAAAACAAAATAATTCCTTTGACGATGCGTTAAGCATGGAGGTGGTAGACCCCTTTGCCAAGGGGGGTTTGGGAAGGTCTTCTCCCAATGAGGCGGAGAGCGGAGTGGCGGAGGCTGCAACTAGCAGCACCGGAGTCACCCCCGTAGTGACAGGGTATAGCCCTATCAGCACGCTCGGAGGGCCACTACCCGGGATGCGAGTGGTCGCCGAGCAACTCGATGATATCATCGAGTTCGCGAACGCAAGGCAGAACATCAGTAAGGAACTGAAACAGAACCTTCGAATGCTCCGCCAGGCTGTTCGAGTCGCAAGACAAGAACAGGATGCGTTTATCAGGCGGGTGGTGGGAAGAGAGAAGGCCGACAAAGGTGCTTAAACCAATGTCTTCTCCTTCCTTGGAGGAGCGACCATAGCCCAAAAGGCGATTGATTTTGCCTTGACGGCCAATGAAGAAAAGACTGCGCATAACCCGAAACGACTCAGGCAGCAATCCGGCGAAGGCGCTCAAAGCAAAGCCAAACGACGTGCGATCAAAATGGCCAAGGTGCATCTGCGCCAGCAAAAAGCAAGCCTGTAACCACGTTATGGGTGAGTATTCGTGTCCCATCGGAGAGAAAAATAAGAATAAGCCGTGAAAGTAAAAAAAAACTGAATCTTAACCACTGTGCAACTGCCCAGCAGCTACTGTGGCAGTCGGTTTTGGAGTCGAGGACAGATGTCGCCGTCCTGTCCGACCCGTACAACGTCCCTGTCGATAACGGCAATTGGGTGGCGGACGGGTCTAGGATGGCTGCCATTTGCACGACGGGACGGTACTCGATCCAAGAGGTGGAACACTCCTCTGGTGAGGGTGTCGTGATAGCTCCACCAAGATGGCCACATGGCAGAAGTGTGAATGAATAGGTGTATGCATGGACTGCACACGCCGTACTGGGAGTAGCGTAGGAATGTTGGTTCCTATGACTACTGATACCCCGCGGCGTGAGGTAAGCGTCTAAGTCAGACTCAAATGGTATGTCAGAAGTGGGAACCTAAGTAAAATGTCCCATAAGGAATGCCAGAGCGAGAGTTAGGTCGAATGACTAGAGTGGTATGTGTTAGCGCGGTGAAAGAGGTGATGCAGGTTTTGGCCCAATGCAGATAATGCAGGTTTTGGCCCAATAAATGACTGCTTAAATGCTCAATCCTACTTTATTGATAACGTAGAAATTTTGCTGAGTAGCATTTATTCAGCATCCGAAATGCTGAATAAATGCTTAATTTTAGAAACAAGAAAAAAAGTTTTTTTAATGGCAATTCTTTTCTTACATAGTTTTTTTCATATCATATCGTTATTGTATTTTCATATTTAAATGAAACACATTTTCTTACTCTCTTCGAGGCGGGATTCGAACTCGCGCTCTTCCTACCCGAAGCTGTAGTTGTCATCGCCCTTACCAGCTGGCCCATAAGAGAGATATATTAGTGCGAATAATTTTGCCCAACATAAACAAAACCCCCTTTCAGGAACATTGAAACTTAATCTAACTCATCTCAGAATGCAACCGTCACAAATGTCATAACCAGTTGCAATGAAACAGCTACAGTAGTGCTGCTTTAATGCATCCATCGAAAATAGTGCAATAGAATAATCAAATGTAGCTAAACTATGTAATTAGTGATAGGGTTAGGTTAACGACAAGTACTCCTGTCAATGGTCGGAATGGAAAAAAACATTTTGCACGTACCGATTTCAATTCTCAAATGTAAATTCATAGAACAAATAGTCCCCGCTATATGGTTCCATATTGGAAAACGTTTGACGTATGAGCACTACAGGCCTTAAAGTGGCACTTAACGAAAAACAACATTGTGCATTCAAAATGCTATTATAAGACAATGCCTCTCATGATTGCATTCAGAATGCTTATTTAGAACAGCCAGGTTTTCGAAATGCTTATTTACAGCATGGAGCATATGCAATGCCAGTATAATGCTACACCCAACCGGCGGTTGTTAGATTTTCCAACAATTATATATTTGAATCTACCAAAACCTGTATAAGATCTGGTCATATGCGAAATTGCTAGATTCTTATACAAGTACTAGTTTATTTGTGGACGCAGTAGCGCCCCTGGCAAGTGTTTTTTATATAAACAGTTTATGTGTTATTCAACGTCTGTTGTCTGTGATTTTTTTCATTAAATGCTGTGTCTTGTTGTCTAAGGTTATCACTGGTTTTATTTTCTGCATCTGATAGTAAAACAGTAGTGTAAAGCAGTAGTGATAGTGTCAAATATTTTATTTTTGTGAGAATTTCCCTGCATGCTGCGTCTGATTGGCTAGTCACCGGACAGACAAACAGGGCTATTATATTTATGATTGTATAAGAATCTAACAATTTTGTAAGCTTTTCGTACATTTTTTGTATAAGAATCTAACAATTTCGCATATATTTGCCGAAATTTTGTGTTTTGCATTGCGTGGCCGGTAATAAAGTTATTTACTTCAGTGCGGGTTGGCTCTTGTAAGTTAAAATATTTCACTATTCCATTTACTTCCGCTATATTCAGGTCTCGATGAATAATATCAATGGATATATATAGATCTTTTGATTATTATGTCGATCTCCATCAAAGTTCGTTACTGACCAACAACTGATTGAATTCGATGAAATTTCAACGTCTCAATATCCCTCATCGTCCGCACTCGCCTTCGCCTTCAAGAAACTGAACAGCTGTTCGCAAACAATCCCCTCACGTGGTGCCGGTTTGAAAACAATCCGCTGGTAGAAGTGAGACATCAGCAGTTGGGTCCGCTCTTTCCACAAAAGGAACATGCGCACTCGGGGCCAACACGCCGTGATCAAAATATCGACCCGTTTCTGTCGATTTTGCACAAATTTTCACCCATCAGCTCGGTCGCGGTTGTTGGGTTACACGGTCTCGCTGCGAATCAAGTAGAACCAAGTGTTTCCATTTATAAATATCGTTCTCGTCGCGATACGTCGCGGTAGCGTAATGTTCCGGTTTGGTTTGAGTGCAGTAATCTTGCTGGGATCGATTCTGGGACCGGCGCTGGGTCACTACAGTGGCCCGTTCCTGTTCTGGGGAGTAAGCGATTTGAAGGACGTCGAAGTGTCCGCACTGGAGGCACTCGACGATAAGTTTCTTCGAGACTTGTACTCGAATGCGGCCGCGGTGGTGGTTTTTCTGAGAAATGGAACGGCAAAGCTGAACGACGATAACTTCCCCAGCTTCCGGAGAGTGCTCGAGAAGCACGAGTATGTGTACAGTGCCCAGGAGGAGCTAAGCTCCAACCCATTGGATTATAATGTCAATGCTGAGGTAAGCTAATGAAGTGGAAGAAAGATGTTTGTCGTACAATGATGTGCATTTATCTCTTAACTTTCTTTGTGGGTATGATTATGGATTAGATTTTTATAGAGATGTGGCTGAATCAAGTCTAGCATTGCATAATTGTAAAACTCTGGAACGATCACTTTGTCATAAGAAAAGTTTGTAAAATTCCATGTAATTACACCACTTGATTGTTTTGTTGACAGATACATATTTCGACCTCAACAGTAAGGTCGTCTTTGTCAAGTTAAGTACGAGACACTGAAGACGACCTTACTGTTGAGATCGATATACGTATCTGTCAAAGGTACAATCAAGTGGTGGAATTAAATGAAATTGTACGAACTCGTCTTAAATTAATACATTCCACTAAAAGCTCAAAATAATTTTCTTATCATAACTAGAAACGCTGGATATGTTGAAAATCATGATTTGATTATTGTCTTGTCTAAAAACCTGAGAATAGTGCAAAAAAAAACAAACCGAAAGAACGCTCTTCAACCAAGATGCAACCAAAATGGATGGATGCTTGGTTCAATTTTGATGTCAAAATGTGTCGAAAAAATCAGCCTTAGGAATAGAGGGAAAGCCTATATGAGCAGCCCGCCCATCCTCATCTTCAAGGATTATTACTCAGCTGCACTCCGCTTGTATTATTACGTTTCTAATGATATCAATAATCTGGACCTTCAATTTGAATCCAGAGAAAAATAATGTAAAAATCGATTATACTACTCGATCTTTGTATACGACAATGCAAACGGTGAGAAGTATGATTATTCAAAAATGCTTTGATTCGGAAAGAAAAATTTAATGGTTAATTCTTTTAAACATGTCCTATATGCATAAGCACCGGTACCAATGATAAGCTCAACGACTTTGCCCCCAGGAAGTTATAAAATATCTACAAAAGATGATTCAAGAGTTCTTCCACTATATTGAAACTTGGTTCATGGAACATCTAAATTTTCTAAATCATAAATTTTGGACACTTGGATAATGTCCGAATGACTAGAAAAGAAAGATGTTGAAAGCATTACGTAATGTGGAGATATTCAGTTGTAAGGCCTATGCAGCTTTTAGGACGAGGATGAGATGAAAAGTCGAAGGAACTGATTGAAAACCAGCACACGGTGATCGAAGAACTGGTCACTAAAGTGTGCAAGCTCCAAGATCAAGATGAAACACGGAGCCGTCATGTTCTTGGAGTTTTTAATATGTTTTGGCAGAAAATTCGACAGCATCAATTCCCAAAAAATCGTATCTAACGTAGTCTAACGAAGCCTCAAATAACAAGCATTATTGAAAAGTCGTCTTCCAAAACTCTCAATCTTCTTACTCATCTAGGAAGCGTTGCTTGAGTAATTTTAGGCCTCTTTAAATGTGAAGCATTAAATTTTGAAGGCGCCACAAGCCAAAAACTGTTTGCTTCTGGAAGAATTTCAGCACTATCTCGAGTCAAATTGTGTAATGTGTGAGCAGTTGGACAATAGTTTGATGGTGATGTGTGATCACTGATCAATGACAGCAGTGGTTTTATTTCAATTGCGTGGGTGTAGAAGCAAGTGTCGCGGAGCGAGTCGTGTGTTAAATGTGCAGGTCTCAGGTCACGGGATTCGTTGAAGTCATCGATCCCAAAGTCTTACAATAATGCTGCCCCAAATAATCAATCCGGTGATGCAGAGCTTCGGAAGCAAGTGCAGTTGTTGCAGAGGGAAATAATGGCCCAGCAAGTACACTTTGAACAGCGGATGAAGAAGATGGACGAAAATTACAGGAAGGCTCTTTGGAGTCAACGCTTGGAATGGTAGCACGAGCAATTTTCAATGCAAAGAAGGAGGCAAGAAGAAAGGGCAGTGTTCTGTAGCTCTTAAGTTGGCTGATTTAGAGCAAGTTTACCTAATTGGATTAGAATGTACCTCACAAAAACAGTATTTTTGATCTACTTTTTTTGTTTTAGATTTATCTAAAAAGTCGTCTTGAAGTGACTTTTAGAGCTCAAAAATATGCAACTTTTGATGGGTGAATATGCTCAATATCTTTTTCCGATCAAAAGTTATAATCGTTTTTCTGTTTCTGAAAAGTATGCTTCAGACCGCAAATGCATCTTTTCTCGTAAATCTTGCAATACGATGATAATGATAAAACTTACAAAAAGTGTTAAAGCTGTAGATTTTTTATTTTTCATTTATTGAGAATGTCATCTTCTGAAGACTTTTGAGGCTTTTCAAAACGCGTGTTTTGCTATAAGAATATCGTCTGTATCTTCTTCATTTGTCGAGTTATATTAATTTATTTAAAAAAACATGATTTTAGTAAAATTGGTGAAACTTGAGATAAAAAAATAACATATCCCTAATTTTTTGACATAATAAAGAATATTAATTTCTCTTTCTGATGCCGTGTGAATATATTTTTTTGTATTGCCCTAACCGGAGATATCAACTTATGAAAAAAAAAATAATTTTGACAGAAAAAAGATTATAACTTTTGATCGGAAAAAGATATTGAGCATATTTACCCATCAAAAGTTGCATTTTTTGAGCTTTTGAGCTAAGTTACTGAAGACGACTTTTTCGAGAAATCTAAAACAAAAAAAGCAGATAAAAATATTGTTATTTGAGGTACACCCTAATCCAATTAGGTAAAATTGCTCTAAATCAGCCAACTTAAGAGCTACACAAAAAGTTTTTTAGCAAAATTGATTGGAATAAGCTGCGCTACAACTTTGTAGAACATAACATTTTGATATTCTGAGAAATTAAAAAAAAATCTAATTTTTTATATGATGAGCCACCCTATTTTTGGTAGAACCATAATGATGGCCTTACTATTTCGAACAATTTTGTAGAACAACAGTTTTTGCCAAAGTTGTACCGAAAGGCTATCATTTCACTCCGAAAACGAACTTTTTATAGGAGCCTCTGAGACCCATAGTATTATATACCAATCGACTCAGCTCGACGAGCTGAGCACATGTCTGTCTGTCCGTGTGTATGTATGTGTGTATGTGTGTGTATGTGTGTGCACAAAAGCTATAAAAAACATTAGACAACTTTTCGTATAGTAATCCTTAACCGATTTTCTCGCAACAAGTGTTCCATTCGACAGGGGACAAAGCCTTGTTGATCACTATTGAATTTTATAACGAACGGTCGTTGCATTTAAAAGTTATGAAAAAAATGGTACATCGGACCATATAAACCCCATATAAGGTTGGTGTCTTAAGTAATGTGAGAAAGGCACCACCAACGCTAGGTGGATTAATCTGGGTTTTTCTAAAAAATATAGTTTTGGCGTAAAATTCATCTTTCCGCGTAAATCTGTTTCCTGGACCATAGTGCAATGTATGCTGGAGTCATTCCGAAGGCCCATTCTACAGTGATTTGGTCGTCGGAGAACAGGCAAGTCACCGAAGATGTGGATCATGAATTACATTTGGAGCTGAAGTTGTTGGAGGAGAAGCAAGCAATGGAGAGAAGGCATATCGAAGAACGACTTGCATTTCTGCAGCGATCCAGGAATAGGAATGAGACGGGAGCAGTAGGTGGAGTAGAATCTCAGCCAAATGCACAGTCCGCAGGCTTCGGATTAACGATTCCAAACGCGACGGATACTGCTCATGCCTCGTTTAATGTCTTCAACGAGCAGTGGCTCGTGGTCTTTCTGTATTCTCCGGTAATCCAGGGAAGTGGCCTTTGTTCTACACAAGCTACCAAACTTACTTACTTACTTATGGATCCTGTACACCTCCGGTGGTGCAAAGGGCCGACTTGAAAGATCTCCATCCTGAGCGATGCCCGGCTATCGCTTTAACCTGTTGCCAGGTTAGATTTCGGTCGACTTCTTTTATTTCTTTATTGAGGCTTCGCCGCCATGAGCCTCTGGGTCTGCCTCTGCTGCGATGTCCCGCTGGGTTCCAGTCTAATGCTTGCTTACAGATTTCGTTTCCGCCCCTACGTAGAGTGTGGCCGACCCAGCCCCACTTCCGATCCCGAATTCCTGTTGCTATCGGCCTCTGGTGACAACGACGATGGAGCTCGTTGTTTGAGATCCAGTTGTGAGGCCACCAGGCCCGAATTGTATACCGCAGGCATCTGTTAATGAACACCTGCAGCCGTTGAGTGTTCTCCACTGATACACACCATGTTTCGCTGGCGTATAACAGCACAGATTTCACGTTAGAGTTGAAAATTCGTATTTTGGTGCGTTCACTTATCTGCCTGTTTTTCCAGATATTTCTTAAACTCGCAAAAGCAGCCCTTGCTTTCTTGATCCGTGCGCCTATGTCGATCTTGGTACCGCCGTCTGACGCCATTTGGCTACCAAGATATTGGAAGCTTTCAACATTCTCCACTGGTTGCCCGGCTACTGTGAAACTGGAAGGAGTCACCGTGTTTACATCCAACGATTTGGTTTTGTTGACGTTGATGACTAAACCTGCCGAGGAGGAGCGATCGGCAAGGTCGTTGAGCTTACTCTGCATATCAGAGCGCCGTTGCGCGAGTAGTGCAACGTCATCCGTCAATTCGAAGTCGTTTAGGTGCTCCATGGTTATAGGCTGCCATAACAGCCCGCGGTTTGGTTCACGGTCAATCGCATCTACCAGAATCTCATCGATTACGATGAGGAACAGTAACGGTGATAGAATACATCCTTGCCTCACACCAGCTACGACCCGAATAGGGTCGGACAGGACCCCATTGTGCAGCACTCTACACGAAAAGGCCTCGTACTGTGCCTCGATGAGGCCGATGATTTTCTCAGGAACCCCTTGCGTCTCAGGGCGCCCACATATTCTCGTGATTGAGACGGTCGAAAGCTTTTCGTAGTCAATGTATCCCAAGTAAAGGGACTCTTGGAATCCGTTGTCTTGCTCCAAAATGATGCGGAGCGTGCCAATATGCTCTACACACGATCTTCCGGCACGGAATCCGGCTTGCTGCCGCCGGCGAGTCGCATCGATCTTCTCCTGAATCCGGGCTAGGATAATTTTGCACAGAACTTTGAGAACGATACACAACAACATAATGCCTTGCCAGTTATCGCATACAGTCAGGTCACCCTTTTTTGCCACCTTCACTAAGATACCCAAGCAACACCACTTGTTTCTCAGTGAGTAACAACAACTGTGGTGTGACTTACTAAAGGTCTGACTTATGCACAACGCATCGTATTTGGAACTCCTTTGTGACACAAAAAGCGCAAGAGGTGGAGCCTATTTGCAACATCTTGCGGCTACAATGAAAATAAAAACACAAAAACCAACCGAGAATCGAACCATGGACCTTGAGATTTGCAACCTTCTACTATAACCATCACACCAACAATTCTATTTGGGGATTCTGCTACAAGTGCACTACATAAACAACATAGTCATTTGTAACTTCATTGTACCTTATACGGAACATGCAGGGGACTGTCAAAAATAAAATACTGCTCAGCTGAGCTCAAAGTGTTTTGCAACATATCAGAAACATTGTCGTAACAGCAATGAACCGAAGTGTTATTTATTCTACAACTTATCTGTTTTGTTTCTGATATGAAACACATCGAATTTTAAACCACCCAAGAAGTCAGATGGGTAGAATATTGCGACGCCACTTAAACGGAAATGAAACATTGTGTTTTTCTGAAACTGGGAAGTGGCTTTAATGTGACTCAATGTATTGCCAGTGTCTTCAATGCAATTTATTAGGAACAAACACCTATTTGAAAGATGTTGCGCGTGCTGCTTGGGTACCTTGCATCTAGTCGACCGGGAAAGTTGCGGTGTCCCAGATATTATGAAATAAACGATGCAGTAGTTGTGCGGATGTCATGGGGTCAGCTTTGAGCATCTCGGCTGATATGCGGTCGACCCCTGGGGCTTTATTCGATTTCATGCCTTGGGTGGCTGTTTGAATCTCTAGCAGTGATGGAGCTTCGGTATTGACACGTGTTATACGTCGGATCCTAGGCAGATCATGCCGAGGTGGTGATGGCCTGGTTGGCACTTGAAAAAGTTGTTCGAAGTGCTCGAACCAGCGTTTCAGCTGGTCAATTGGGTCGGTCAATAACTGATCATTCGCGTCTTTCATAGGCATCGTTGCATTCATCTTCGCCCCGCTTAAGCGTCGTGAGATATCGTAGAGGAGGCGAATGTCCCCGGTTGCGGCGGCTCTCTCTCCTCCGTCGGCCAGAGAGTCTGCCCACGCTCGCTTGTCCCGTCGACATGAGCGTTTTACTTCCTTCTCAAGAGCCGTGTATCGTTGACGGGCTAAGACTTTGGCTCCTCTCGTTTTCGATCGCTCTATCGCGGCTTTGGCTTCTCTTCGCTCCTCTATCTTCCTCCAGGTCTCATCGGTGATCCATTGTTTTCTCTGGGTGCGTAGTTCACCCAGATTGTTCTCGCTGGTGGCGATGAAGGCATTCTTGATGGCGGTCCATTGGTCTTCCACGCTGCCACCTTCCGGAATATCTGCAGCACGCGTCTCCAGTTCTTCAACGAAGGACCGTTTCACCGTGGCATCTCTAGACGGCGTGTGTTGAATCGTCGTCCAACTCTTTCCTCCTGCCGACGAATCCGCGCAATGCGCAGGCGTATTTCGCCGATGAGGAGGTGATGATCAGACGCGATATCGGCACTACGTTTATTCCGTACATCAAGAAGGCTCCGTTTCCATTTTCGGCTGATGCAGATGTGGTCGATTTGATTTTCTGTAAAGCCGTCACGGGAGACCCACGTGACCTTGTGAACCGGTCGATGAGGGAAGAGCGATCCCCGATCACCATGTCGTTATTACCACAAAATTCTGCGAACAGCTCTCCGTTTTCGCTCATTTCTCCGAGACCATGGCGTCCCATAATGCGCTCATGGTTCGAGTTGTCGGATCCGATCTTCGCATTGAAGTCGCCCAAACAGATCTTGATATCACCCTTCGGAATTCTATCTACGACGGCATTGAGTTGACTGTAGAAGTTCTCTTTGTCTTGCAGATCGGCAGCATCGGTTGGCGCATAACATTGGATTATAGTAAGGTTTCGGACCCGTGTTCTAAATCTGGTAACGATTATCCTTTCACTTATAGGTTCCCACTTCATAAGCGCAGAGTGTGCCTGAGCGCTTAGTAGGAAGCCAACTCCGCGATGCCGGGGAGCGTGTTCACCTCGTAAACCAGAGTATAGCAGAACTTGTCCCGACGGCGTTCTGTGTTCTCCAAAGTTTGGCCAACGGACTTCACTCAGTCCCAGGATCTCAAGCTTCATGCGGCGTACCTCATTGGCAAGTTGTGCCAATTTACCCTGCTGGGCTAGGGTTAAAACGTTCCATGTTCCTATTCGTGTCCGTTGTTTCGCGCTAAGAGTCGTCGCCGTAAAATCAGTCCGTATTCTTTCATTATCGGATTCTCGAACAAATTGATGTTTCGGGAACAGTAGGTTGTTGGCCCAAGGTTCCCTATCCACCGGGATGGGGCTGCCATCTTAGGTATAGCTTCCGGGGAATAGCATTTCATACTCAGCCGCTGGATGCCAGAACAGACGCTGTTGGAGCCGCACCTCCTTGGTGGACAGACGCCTGATGTCAGAAGGACAACAGT
The DNA here is from genome assembly GCF_024139115.2 of Armigeres subalbatus. Taxonomy (NCBI): domain Eukaryota; kingdom Metazoa; phylum Arthropoda; class Insecta; order Diptera; family Culicidae; genus Armigeres; species Armigeres subalbatus. The sequence continues at coordinate 580,855 of NW_026943034.1, forward strand.
GCCCAGGCTGCACTACCAGCTAAGTACGCAACCCTTAGCTGGCGGTCAATTGTCATCGGAAGACCCGTGGAAGCGTGAGTATTGGAACTTGTGAGGACCAGAGCTATGTTAGGCGCCCCTTCCCGGATGTCAACTCACCATTTCGCAGCCCACAAGCTACCAAAGCTCGACCAGTATGTGTGGGTATAGTGATGGAGAGAATATAACGTTGAAGGTAACGCTGTCAGATTTTGGAGACTGACTGGGGAAGTTAGTAGAAGCGGCTAGCGAGGTAATCGTCGATCAACGCATTCTGAAAGGGTGAGCAACGAAGCCGGAGAAACGAGTTTATGAACGTACATATGGACACGGCAGATTCGGAATCGGGAATGGTACCTAAGTCAGATGCAAGACCTACAGTTCGAGAATGTATTGTTTGTAAACAAAATTTCAAATCGTTCGAAGCCTGTGAGCGGTTCAACTCAATGTCTATTAGCGATCGTTGGTCAGTGATTCAAGAGTTCAAGCTATGCAGAAAGTGTTTGCTCAAGAATTTCGGATCTCATCAAGTTCGAACGCCATGTTGCAGAAATGGATGTAGCTTTATGTAAAATCAATTGTTGCATGATGACTTCAGATACAAGTCGGCTACTGTTTTCACACATTCGGCAGAGACATCGGAGGAAGTCAACACCGAGACAGTAACGCAAAGCTGCTATACCCACATCATCACAAACAACAAAGTGCTATTCAGATACGTTCCGGTTACTGTGTATGGCCGAGGATGACGGCTCGTCTTCTTCGTTTATGGAACTGAGTCTGTTGGATGAATTAAACATCGAAGGAACAGCTTGTCCATTGTTCTTGAACTGGACAGCAGAGCAGTGCCGTTACGAGGAGAAGTCGATGATTGTATCAATGAAGATTGCTGGTGTGCAACATGGAACGAGAGTCTACGAGATGCCGAAGGTTCACACCGTTCAGAGCTTGGCCCTTCCACCACAGACAGTCGCGATGTCCCAACTCTCTTCGCATTACCCTTACTTGAAAGACCTGCCGATTAACTCATACGAAGAAGTTTCTCCAAGGATCTTGATCGGTGTCGACAATTGTCACATAGGTTTTGCATTAAACAGTAGGGAAGGAAAATCGGACCAATGGCAACCAAGAAACGCCTCGGCTGGATCGTCTACGGTCCTTGTGCAGCATAATCAAGAATCACGAAGGGAGCCTTCAATGCATTCCATGGTCTTCAGATATGTTCGTGTAGTGGCGACGGAGAAACCAGCCTGAACGCAGCGTTGAAATAATATTTTTCGATTGAATGTTAAAAAATCTAAAAGCCATAGAGAAGCTTCTTCGATTGAAAACTAACATGCAGAGCGGACTACTGTGGCGGTTCGACAATCCAACGTTACCGGACAGTAGAGGCATGGCTATGAAGCGATTGGTTTGTTTATTTATTGATTTATTTATTTATTTATTTGAACATTTGTAACATAAGACTTCTGTCTTTTTAGGCGTTACATATATCTTGTTAGCGTAGCAGTGTGTCGTTGCATCATTTTATTCATTGAAGTCGAAGAACAATTCAAACTAAATACTAAAACTAAAATTGCTCTATACATTTCCTCTTTAATGCTAATGTTGATTCTTCTAGGGTTATTTTATTGGGTAACGAATTCCAGTAGGAAATACCTCTTACGAAAAATGAATTACCGTATGCAGACGTGTTATGTCTTGGTATAAGATATTTTTTGGCGCGAATTGTTCTTAATGGTCTAAGTTTGTCATGTAAATATCTGGGAATTTTTGCTTTAACGAGCTTAAATAGAAATAAACAACATCTCATTTGTGAGAATTTTGCGAATGGACATCCCAATAAGTTGTGTTGCATGAGTGAAACACAGGCATATCTATTCAAACCATAAACATAGCGTACGCATGAATTTAATGCTATTTTCAGTCTATTTCCGGCGAACATTGATGATTCACCTAGGAGGAAATCACAGGCTATGAAATGGGGGAGTATGAGACTTTTGAAAAGTTTGAGTTTAATGTCACTTTTTAAGATAGACGAGAAGGCATAGAGTGTTCGTAAACTTGCGTAAATCTTGCCGCATTGTTTGAATATAAATTTATCGAATTTGAAATTAGATTGAATAGTGATACCCAAACTCACCCCTTCTTCAGTAAAATTTATATTTATATTGTTTAACTTAAGTAATGGTTTCAAGACAATATTAGAATAAGAGTGACTTAGAAATAAAGCGCTAGTTTTGTCGGCATTCAATGATAACCTATTCTCAGTTGACCAAGCATGAATATTAGCAAGATCTTCGTTTATTTTCTGGGAAATTATAGTGGCGGAATCATCTAAACACCCGAAATACAGTTGCACATCGTCAGCGAAAATGTGTAATTTACAATATTTTAGGACCTCTGGAAGATCGTTAATATACATCGAGAAAAGAATTGGCCCCAGAATTGAACCCTGGGGGACACCAGAAGATATTGCAATATAGCTGGAATATATCCCATCGTTTAAAACTGATTGTGCTCGTTCGCGAACGAACCGCGGTTAAATAAGATTTGATGAGATTCATTGCATGATTAGAGAAGCCAAACCTTTCAGTGAGTTTAGCACAGAGCTTCTTATGTGAAATGGTATCGAAAGCTTTAGAAAAGTCGAGAAGTAGCAATACAACTGGACGTCCTTTGTCTAAGATGATTCCGATGTCATCAAAAACTTTCAGCATTGCAGTTTTAGTGCTGTGTTTGGGCCGATATCCAGATTGATGGGGAATCAATAAGTTCTCGCGATTGATAAACTTACTGATTTGATTTTTTATTATGCGCTCAAAGACTTTTGATAGAGCAGAAAGAATACTTATTGGACGCAAGTTTTGGAGAGTGTTGAGATGACTTTTCTTCTTAAGAGGTAAAACTTTAGACTTTTTCCATTCATCTGGAAAGACACTGGTGGTAACAATGCAGTTAAATAAATGTGTAGTTGGTTTCAAAATAAGTGGACTAATGAGTTTCAAAAATTTTAATGGTACTTTATCCAGTCCAATGGCATTAGATTTCATGTGGTATAATGCGCTAAGGGCATTAAGGGTATAAGGCACTCAAACAAAATGTCACAAGCGTACGCCAATGAGTTCTGGAGAAGGTGGGTCAGCGAGTACCTGCCGACATTGGCACGCCGAACGAAATGGTTCCATCCTACGAAACCGATTGAAGTCGGTGACATTATAGTCATCGTCGACAGCAACTTTCCCCGGAATTGCTGGCCGAAAGGTCGTGTTATCAAGACTGTATTATCCAAGGATGGCCAAGTGTTGGAACTGTTGGACATCATCCTCGATAATGCCGCAACAGCAGTCGAGAGCCTCTTGCACGCATAGTCGACATGGCTGCCGAAGGTCTATTATGACCCCAAGGAGTTTCAAAATCCACTTTGGTACGATCGCGACTTCACCCACGTGAATCACTGCATGTTGAACCGACTTGCGTTTGTTTACGATAACCACCTCCGTCTAATGTTGAGCGAGCTCCAGGCCTCTAGCCCTCATCCAATCCGCCAACGTGCTGATCGCGTGTGCTGCGGTCAGTTTTACTTCGGGAATGGACTCCCCGTAGACTTCCAATGTTATGTAATAGGGACGCTTCTCTGGCCGCAATCGGTCTCGTATAAATAGTACACGGTTCTGGAAATAGCTTTCCAAAATCCAGTACAGGTCCACCAGCAGGCCAAGCCGGTGTAATGAGAGCACATTGGCATCCCAGCTTGTGCTGTTGAATGCGTTTTTCACATCAAGTGTCACTGAATCACAGTACCGGATACTTCGCCTATTCTGTTGGGTCGCTATCTCCAACGTCCAACGTAGACTTACCCTTACGAAAACCTGATTGCTTGACAGACCGTCGGTACCCTCTGCGTACGGGGTCAGCCTGTTGAGGATGATCCTCTCTAGTAACTTGCAAGTCGTGTCTATAAGACATATTGGTCTATACGCCGACAGGTTGCCTGGCGGCTTCCCTGCCTTCGGTAACAGCACCAATTTCTGCCATTTCCATCTTTCGGGGAATCTACACTCATCAAGGCATCTCTGCAATTCTGCCTAGCTTGCCTGAACATGTTCGGGCTCACTGTGATTGCTGCCTTGAGAGCGCTATTCGGAGTTCCATCAGGCCCTGGAGCTTTGTTCGTTACCAGGAATTTGGCCACCGCGAGTAACTATTTGTTCGTCATTCGACGGGGGACAAACCCTAGTTGATCACTTTTGAATATAATCACGGTGTGTGGCACCATATAAGCTAGGTTGGTTGATTCGCAATACAGCGTTTGCAAGAGCCATAATGTAGGCATTTTTTAATGATATGTATCACACTAAGGCGAAACCATACGATTGAATCGAGGAAGGCATCGTCACCGCTAGGTGGATTAATCTGGGTTTATTTTTATAAATGCTTAACTATTGAAAAAAAATCATTTTAGTTACCACGCGCATGATGTGCGATATAGATATTGTCAAATACATTTTTTTTAAATAAGACTATCTAACAAACAAAATTTAGTGAACCTACATTTTGAGGAAAACATTTTTAGTAATAAATCCGGTAATAACCTGATTCTTCATGTGATTGATTGATCGAATTTATTGTACAATTCTGTTAAATCCCATTTTGTCTGTTATTGTATTCAAGTTGGGGATATAAAATACTATGGATGATGAACCATGAACACCATAAAGATTGCTGTCCTCACTAAATATGTTATAGCATTCACAATTTTATAGCATTTTCATACTACCTTTAATACACACTCAATTCATTCTTCTCGCCCCTCGCAGATAATCAACTTGGTTGGCTCTCCCGCGCAGCAAGATGTTGAACTGGCCGCTCTCTACCGCGATTCGACCGGCAACTATGGCGAGCGCAAGGTGCTCGGAATATTGGCCAGCCGGTGGGACGAACCGCACCACAAACTGTACAAACGCGAAGCCAAGCCCGATTCGGCGGGCACCAGCACTACCCCGGCCGGGCCCACCGACGAGCCGGAAATGGACGATGCCATCTACAACGTGGCCGGCAAGGCAATCATCTACATCACTTCGGCGCCGGTGCTAACCATCAACAGCACCGACGAGGAGTATCTGCTCGACAAACATACGGTGGCGACGTACGATTCGCGTGAGAGCGAGAGCAAGCTGATCGTCACGTTCAAGGTGGAGGATAACATCAAGGTACGTTGGGATATGGGGAAAGATGTTTAATTGACGATTAAAGGTTGCATGAAGAAGAAGAAGTCGAAGGATGATATTAGAAAAATATTGCACGGGGAAGCATACGGGAAGTTTTTTAAAACTCTTCTCAAAAATTCTAGGAGCAATTTAATTAAAAACGGTTAGCAGTACGGGGTTGGACTTTTTTTTCTACTTCATAATAAACGCAATTTTTCGATTTTAAATTTTATTTTATGATATCATACTTGATACACAGTATAAGAAAAGTCCAACCCCGTACTGCATTCCGTTTTTGATTAAATTTCTTCTAGAATTTTTAAGAAGATTTTGAAAAAAATTTCTGTCTGCTTCCCCGTGCAATATTTTTCTAATTACATCCTTCGACTTCTTCTTCTTTATGCAACCTTTAATCGCCAATAGAGGCGGAGGAATTTTTCTTTGCAAAAGTACGTATTACTCTGGATCCAAGGTGTAGCAAGAATAAACATCGAGATGAAAATGAACTATTTCCTACTTTTGCTTTCTACACTTTCTTTTGAGGAAATACCAATTTGTTGCAGTGGGACTAGAGAATGGAACAGTTCTCCTATTTACTAACATTGTTTGCAACCCAAACATTCATTAATGTTGACATGAAAAACTCTTTATTGATAATCCGAGTATGTCGAGTGCATTGCTTATGATGATTAAACAATGTGATTTGTTTTTATAATTTAACGAAGATCTTTAGAATCTTAAATCCATATATGGGGAAGGTCCATGAAATCGTTGTTTTTAAATATCCACACAAAGTTTATTATTTTCTACCGGACATTGAAGAATTTTCTTTTGAATTGTTTAATCCTGTTTAATTTGTATTGATGCAATTTGTTATGTGCTGCCGGAAAACAATCGTAAAAAAATACCTTATGGCATTAAATAACCTCCGCATATTTTTGTCAACAGTTTCATGCAAGACTAATCACTGACAATAATTCCGACTCACTAAGCTCTTCTTGCAAATCTCATTCATACAGAGGATTTTGGTCTTACAGCCGCGGGAAAGTCATTCATGCATGAAAGCATTGACGAAAATGCTTGCTGAATGTGGGTCAATAAAACAAATGGTTTGGATAACCATTTATGCAAATTCTGTTAGCTACGATCATTATGGAAGCACCGTTGCATGAATCAACAATCATAAACCATAACGATTGGCAATAAATGAAAAGCGTTGATTTTATTACTGGCAGCACAGAGAAAAAGCAAAACCGCGAAATTCATTGAGATAGCGACAACTTCTCCTCTATACCAATTATAGATGACTAATGAATCGAGAGAATTGTCAGCATACTACTTTAGTAAGAGAATGGAAAGTTTTATGTTACACCTTCTTACAAATAACCTTTCTTAGAACGGTACTAACTGTTCTTTCGAAAAGAGGGTTAATTTTTTGTTCGTAAACTGGTAACATATTCGAAGCCGGCTAATATTGAAATCTTGTTGAATACTGTGAATGCCTCTCCATAGAAGCATAAATAATTATTTCGATTTCTTATTTACAGCTAACGCTCAAATTCCGATTCGAAATGGACGCGGGATACTGGAACATGCCAAAAGTGGATGTCTTCCTAATTGATACCAAGAGCAAGGATGCCAGCAAAACCACTGATGTTACTCTGGAAATCTCCGAAGGGGATGCCCCATACGCTCCGATGGGATTTTCCTACTCTTGCTCAAAACAGTTGGTGTATCGCAACGGATCTACTGTCCTAACGCTGGAAAACATTCAGGTGAGTTTAATCCATATATTACGTATATATCTATCCACCCATGTTATGAAAATTACTGGACGTTATTCTTTATATTTTTGGGGAAAAATCATTGGAAAAAGTAGAAAATTATTTTAAACAGTTATTTGCAACCGCATTTTGATTATCAATTTGTTTCAACATGGCTCTTTGAAGCTAAAAAAACGTTAAAAACAAATCCAAACATTAACAACAATTCAAACAATAAAGCTTGCTAATGTTAATGTAAACTCTAGCAAAAAGCAATCGCTGCACTGCTTCTCACAGGTTACAAGTTTATCAATAATACCATTTATATCGAATCATAAAAAAACGAGCAAGGTATCAAAATCCGCACAATGCTAAACCATTATTATTACAGCAACGCATTCAAACACCAGAAAATGATCGTCATTGAAGCAGGTGCTGGTTGCTGGTGTTGCGTAGCTCAAGTAGTACTTATCTCCGGTAGTGGTGGTGGAGGCGGTGGCGGCATAATTCAAAAGTGCTACAATTATTGACCGCGAGGCCCCGCGGGCTGCGATGATCTCTGCGCGAGAATGGTGAAACCAGAAAGTGCCCGAAAAGACGATTATCGGCGAAGGAGAGGTATACGAGGGGGATGGTGCAATGTGGGTAGTTTAGAGCAGAAATCCGATCCGCCGTCGTTGTCGTCATTTCACTTTCGTCTTCACTTCAGGTGGAGAGTATCACTCGAGAGAAGTGAGATTACTGTGAGGAGGGGTCAAATGGGAGAAGATAGTCTACGATGGTCCTCAACTGGCGAAGTGGCCGATTGGGTTAATCTTTGACAGAGGGTCAGTAGTGTCGATGTGCTTACGATCTCAATAGAGGAGCATTCAGCATTCGAAGGAATGCTGTTAAGTGACAGTCATACAGACAGACTTTGCTTGACAGTACGACTATCGTTGGAAATTTGTATGTACAGTCACTCTCAAAATTGAGCGTACAGTATGGATTAGTTGACTACATTCGAAAGTTTCAAAGAAAATTAAATGGTTAGCTCGGTTGTTTTTAATGCATTTCAATATTCATCCCTTCCTTCAATGTATGCGTACATAAAATTGTTGATTTTTTTTCTTTCAAGTTCATTTATTTGAAAATAATCTCAAAATACGCCTATTAGATGTGACAAAATTGAGCGTACAGCAAATTTTTTTCTATAAAATTTCTTATTATAAACACGATTAATGTACCTATTTTAATATTGTATTTTCATGATTATATTTATAATAATAAACATCTGCTACTTAAACATTCAATGTTTTGAAATTAAACCTTGTTTTGGTCAAAATGGCGAACAAGTGAGAGGTAAGAACATTGCTATTTAACAATTCAATGCCTGTGGGCAAAATAAATGCTTTAATTTGTATGTTTCACCGGCATCGTATCTTATATATGATAGATAATCGAAATCGAGCAAGACATACGATTAATTTGTCAAAATTCAGTCGGTAAATGATGAAAACAGATGTAAACATACAAAGAAAACGACAAATGTTAGGAATGACATAATTCAAATTTAGTATGTTTTTAACTTAAATTTGTTTTGAAGATCGATTATTGTCTCAGCTCTATCATTAAGAGTAATATTATTGAATCCAATCATTCACAGTCAAATTCTAAAAGTACAAGGTGCATGTTAAGGTACCGAACATAAAAACAGCTTTTCAATCCCGTAGAGCACTTCTGATTGAATATTGAAAAGATAGCTTAAAATCGTAATTTCATAATTAAATTTGGATTGAACTCCACGGTCTGTTACCATAAGGGATGCAATTGGATGATTTCCATGTGGCGAGTAAAAATAAACTTTTTTAAGAGTTCGGCAGCTTATTTAATGATATCTTGGTGAATTTAAATGATTCAACCAAATTTGTTCCTACGGTGACTGAGTCTTCAAATATAAAATGACATCTTATAATGTATCTGTGTGCTGCTCTTTTATTAATATTATTATTAATGAGTGTCCTGAGCTTATAAGCTACCTATACATCGACTTTTAAGGTGATTATAGAATGAAGCCAGAAATCGGCCATTTTGTAAACCAAGTGCTTTTCAATATGTTTTCAAGAGCACGAGATAAAGAACAAGAACGCGTATGGGGCTGAAATAATGGTAGATCGTTTGCTTAGTTATGCTGAACAATCATAATTTGAGTTTCGGCACTGTACGAAAACTATTACGCCAGATTTGGGGTTTTGGAAATGTATGTAGATAAACGTGTGGTGAATTTGAAATTCACCACGGGCTTTATTCTATAATCACCTTAAGTAAAGTTATACTTAATTTGAAATATGCCGTTCCCAACATTTGTCGTTTTCTTTGTATGTTTACATCTGTTTTCATCATTTACCGACTGAATTTTCCCAAATTTATCGTATGTCTCGCTCGATTTCGATTATCTATCATATATAAGACACGATGCCGGTGAAATCCATATCTTAAGGTGATTATAGAATGAAGCCCGTGGTGAATTTCAAATTCACCACACGTTTATCTACATACATTTCCAAAACCCCAAATCTGGCGTAATAGTTTTCGTACAGTGCCGAAACTCAAATTATGATTGTTCAGCATAACTAAGCAAACGATCTACCATTATTTCAGCCCCATACGCGTTCTTGTTCTTTTATCTCGTGCTCTTGAAAAACATATTGGAAAAGCACTTGGTTTACAAAATGGCCGATTTCTGGCTTCATTCTATAATCACCTTAAAGCATCTATTTTGTCCAGCAGCATTGAATTGTTAAATAGCATTGTTTATACATCTTACTTGTTCGCCATTTTGATTAAAACATGGTTTAATTTCAAAACATTGAATTTTTAAGTAGTGGATGTTTATTATTATAAATATTATCATGAAAAAACAATATTAAAATACATTAATTGTGTTTATAATAAGAAATTTTATAGAAAAACATTAGATGTACGCTCAATTTTGTCACATCTAATAGGCGTATTTTGAAATTATTTTCAAATAAATGAAGTTTAGAGAAAAATTTCAATCATTTTATGTACGCATAAATTGAAGGAAGGGATGAATATTAAAATGCCTTAAAAACAACCGAGCCAACAATTAAATTTCCTTCGGAATTTTCGAATATATTCATCTAATCCATGCTGTACGCTCAATTTTGAGAGTGACTGTATCTATTGAATGTCTATATCAACTGGCATCCTACAGCCCAAATGATGTTGAATAAGGCCTTACTCTAACTAATACCAAAGTATACGGGTTCTAAATGTTACAAATAAACAGAACAATTTAGGAGAAGCGTTGGTGCGTTAAAACGGTTAACGGAGCATGAGGCTATGTCGCAAAAACCAGGGGCAACGTTGATGTGCACCTACCCAAGAATCGTTGAACAACCAAAACTACCTTGACGAGCGTCGACAAAAAAACAAAGCCCTCGCCACATAGAGGGGCTCCAGATGAATTATTTGACAACGACCCTGGTAACTCGGCAGTTGAACAGGGTTTCGAAATGCCATTTTAGTAGTTAGAGTTCCAGAATTCAGAACAGTTTTCGAAGATAGAACGCGATTATAAGCAGTATAACAGTAGACAAGACATGATCCTGGAAAACCAAAGACATTTCATAGCAGTACATACATACATTTGTTATAGGATGTCCTAAGTTATGGGGTGGTTGAATACGATTTGTGATCAACTAAATCTTTTAACCGGAATTTTGGGCAGAAAAATAGGAAATTTTTAGTTTGCGCTTGGCGAGTTAGCTCCGGCTACTTAACAAATATACATGCAAAGTGTAACTTCCAAAGCTTTTTTACCCTTGATTACACAATCGTGCTCGGGATTACCGAAGAGTCTTTTATGGTTTGAGTTAGTCTGCTGATGCTGCAAAACCCTTTCAAATTGGCCCATAAGATTTTCATGAATCAACAATATTGAATTAGTAACGTGTTCACCAATCCAAATCGGGTTGTGAATTCACGATAAACAAGTAAACTTTATTTCCAATCATTTGTTGGGGTAATCAGCTCAAAATGATAAAAAAAAAACAACAAAATAATAATTGAAACATCTGTATTTATATGATAATTGAAATAGCCCCTAAAAAAAGTTCGCACGATTTTTTGGAATGACACTGACATTAAATTTGTAATTTCAATTGTAACATTTTCTGTCTTTGTTCATAGTGTCTTTAACCTTCCGCAACTCGCTTCAACTTTCATAACCCGAGAACTAGTGTGTTGTAAAAAATACAACAGCCCGAAAATCTTTTATATTGAAGCCAATTAAAATGACATCAACGTGATTTTTCGGAAAAATTATAAAGGGGACGTTGAGGAAGTCCAAGGAAGACCCGAAACCAACGGAACACCGGTGAAAATAGCAAATTTTCTCAATAAATGGCGCAATATTTCTTAAAACAATTCAGAAAACGCTGGCATAGTGAAAAGAGGTTTAAATCCACCCTTAATCCCATGCGGCCCTATGAGTTAAGAAAAAAATTGATTTGGAATTCTCCCACTTAGCGGCGATACTGTATATGAAAATACCAGTTTAGTTCGATATCTCGGTTCTTCTACAAAGTGGTCCGTGGACTGGAAACCAATATGTCGAGAAAGTTTTGGAAGTTAAGGATGCCATCCCACAGCTAAAGACCAATAAAGCAGCTGGTAAGGATGGTATCGGAATTGAGCTCATTAAAATGGGGTCGGAAAAGCTGGTCACTTGCCTGCACAAACTAATAGTCAGAATCTGGGAAACTAAACAGCTACCGCAGGAGTGGAAGAAAGGGTTTATATGTCCCATCTATAAGAAAGGCGGTGGAGTGTGAGAACTTTCGGGCCATCACCATCCTACATACCGCCTACAAAGTGATATCCCAAATCATCTTCCATCGTCTGTCACCATTAGTGAATGAGCTCGTGGGAAGTTAACAAGCCGACTTCGTTGACGGCCGCTCGACATCGGACCAGATCTTTACTGTACGGCCTGTCGTGAGTACCAGGTCCCAACGCACCATCTGTTCATTGATTTCAAGGCGGCATACGACAGTATTGACCGCGTAGAGCTATGAAAAATTATGGACGAGAACAGCTTCCCTGGGAAGTTTACCAGACTGATCAAAGCAACGGTGGATAGTGTGCAAAACTGTGTGAAGATTTGGGGCGAACACTCCAGTTCGTTCAAATCGGGGCTAAGACAAAGTGATGGACTTCCATGCTGAACAACAGAACATTGCGCTAGAAGGTGTCATGCGGAGAGCCGGGTGTTACAGCCGGGGTACGATTTTCAACAGATCCAGTCAATTTATTTGTTTTGCGGATGACATGGACATTGTCGTCCGAACATTTGCAAAGGTGGCAGAACTGTACACCCGCCTCAAACGTGAAGCAACAAAAGTTGGACTGGTGGTGAATGCATCGAAGACAAAGTACATGCTTGTGGGCGGAACCGAGCGCGACAGGGCCCGACTAGGAATCAGTTTTACGATAGACGGGGATACCTTCAAGGAGGTCGACCTTGGATCCTTACTAACGGCTGAAAATAATGAAACACTCTGATTATGCGAATATTCACATTTTATTCAGTCAAATTTTATGCACCAAACAAGGCGAAACTTACTTGATATTTCATGGGCTACAGCTCTTCGATGAACCTACGCAGAATGAGTATCCTTCTCTACTGTACTCGATCCTGGGCCAATCGCTTCCAGTTATACGAATCAGCCGTATCAGTTTCGCCGGAAAAGCAGGTTCACGCCTAATTTGCCATAATTCATTCCGTTTCACTGCATCGTACACCGCCTTGAAATCAATTAACAGATCATGTGTCTGCAAGTTGTACTCCCGGAATTTGTCTCAGGGTAAACATTGGATCCGTCGTTGATCGGCCCTCACGAATCCCTGCTTGGTATTCGCCGACGAAGGATTCTGCCAGCGGTCTCAATCTGTTGAACAGAATACGGGACATAATTTTGTACGCCGAATTAAGGAGGGTTATTCCTCGGTAATTGGCGCATTCCAGTCTGTGCCCTTTCTTAAAGAGTTTTATCTGTCAGCAAATTCCCTTGTTGGACGTTGCACATGACGGGAGATGGCGCTGTCTTTCTCCGCACGTCATTGACAGACTCATAAAATTTTTGCATATCGTTCTGCTCCATTTTTGCTGCGCCTCACTAATAACTTGTTCCTCGTAAAGAAAATTATTTTGACCTTTTTAGTGGAATGTCTTCACTTGTCATAAGACGAGTTTGTACAATCCCATTGAATTCCACCAATTAATTGTATCTTGACAGATACGTATTTCGACCTCAACAGTAAGGCCGTCTTCAGTGTCTCGTAAATGACTCGACTTGAAGAAAATGAATCGCAGCTTACACTATTTATACTATGCGTAGGTATAATAATTTATCTACACCCAAAAAACAAATCTGATAATTATTGTATAAAATCTGGGCATATACAATTCTGTAAGCTTTTTATACAAATATTGTATTAAAATAATACAAATCTGTAATATTTCAATACAATAATTGGTTTGAAACAATACAGATTTTGTATATGCCCAATTATTAAACAGTTTCTGCAAGGTTCTTATGCAGAACTGTATTAAAATCTGCCATCCGCTGGTTGGGTGTAGGTACTTATCTTACTACGGTGCTTATTTCTACTCGCTTGTTGCGCTTAATGCTTAGGTATAAACTTGAAGAGCCAGGAGCTACCATTTCCTTGATCTTTATTCAACAACCGCGTTTGTACCTGTTGGTAGATTTCCAAGCTCTCAGCAACATCAAGTTTCCACGGAGAAGAGACATTTCTTAAAACTTCAATGTTTGAAGTCGTAATTGAATGATTTTCCTGATATACATGTTTAGCTACCTTAGACCTGAACTCATAATTTAATGCCTTAACAGTTTCCCTCTTAGCCTTACTTACTTCTGCAATATGTTCTTTGAACCTTACATCTAACGATCTTTTTGTTTGACCTACATATACTTTATCACACTGTGAACAATTAATTTGATAAACCCCGGCCTTATTTAACATTTCTACTCTATCCTTTGTGGAGCCCAACAGTGTCTTCAGTTGGTTGCTTCTGCTGGAGAATACTAAATCGATGCCGAATTTCCTCAGTCGATGGCGTAGCTGGTGGGTGATGTGTTGATCATAGGGGACCGATACCCTCTTCAGCGGTTCATCGATCGGTGTCAGTGTTGTCAGTTCGTTTTTCCGAAGGTTCGTCTGCTTATTGTTGATGATTGCTTGTATTGTTCTTTCCTTGTATCCGTTGATCTTCGCTGTTTCCATGATGTGTTGCAGCTCCTTTGTTTTTGCTTCTTCGCTAAGGGAGATCGTCTGCATCCTGTGGATCATGTGATGAAAAGCTGCCATTTTGAATCACTTAAATAAATATTAAAAAAAAAGCTGCCATTTTATGCTGATACGAATGATTTGATGTGTATGGGATGACTCTCATGGTGTTGGTGGGCTTCCTGTAGATTTCGATGTCTAATGTTGCATTTGTTCCCATGATAATCAGTAGATCCAAGAAAGGTAATTTACCTTCCTTTTTCTCCTCGTGAGTGAATTTGATGTCTTCATGCACGTTGTTTATCGCTTCCAAAATTCTGGGTAAATCATTCCGGTTGATAATGCTGAAAATGTCGTCCACGTATCTCCCCCATTTCTCGGGTAGTACTCCTTGTTTCTCTAGGTTGTCCTCCAAATTCGCCATGAATGATTCGCCCAAAAACGGTGATAGCAGATTTCCCATAGGTGCACCCTTCGTTTGTTTGTAGAAGCTTCCACGGAATGTAAAGTAGTTCTCATTCATGCATAATCTTGCAAACTTGAGATACATCTTTACTTTTCCTCGCCATGCAGTATCCGTCCGTTGTTTTAGTAACCAATCCTCCAAAAGGTTCATAGCATCATTCACTGAAACGCTTGGGAACAATGCCGCTACGTCGAATGATGTCCTCTTCTCCGATGTTTCCTGATTCCAATATCTTCTTGGTGAACTCCTGGGTGTTTACAACTGATCTGCTGGGGAACGGCTTCGGCATACTCTGGAACTCCTTGACTAACCACTTGGCCAAGTTTTGTGTAGGGGATCCCACTGATGAAACTATTTCTCGCATCTCTGTACCTGGCTTGTGTATCTTTGGTAGTCCTTTGATCCTTGGTAACACAGGGTTCTTTTTGGTTCAAAAGTGTTCTCAAGTGTCTCAACGGAAAAATATTGACCCAATATTAGGGTGTCCCAAAATTGGACCAAGTCTGGGATTTTGGGGGCTCAACCTTCATATGAAAGCTTAGGGTAAAACAAAAATTGTTCTACGACAACTCTGGGAAATGACGTTTAGGGGTGGCCACGACGCGTTTTATGAAAAAAGTGCATTTTTTATAGGTAACATCGAAAATACCGGCTTTTCGGAAAGAAATTCGATGAAACCCATCCATTTTATATTTTTTACATTTAACTTAGGGTCTATACTTTATGGTAAAACTTTGATACCGCATGTTTTGGCTCTATATATTTTTCGCTGATGCTTTAAAGACCCAAAAATGATGAATTTTTCTTAATATTTTTTTATTAATGCATCCAAAACGGGTATCCATCATAATGCTTTCAAAACTAGATATACATAGAAAGATGGGGAATTTTATAACGAATATTTTGCTAAAAATAGCAACCTCCTATCTCTATCCGTTTAAAAGTTATTCACGATTTACTGCAGCTTGGAAAAAGACTTTTTGGAATTTCGGATCATAATACCTGGATCATGTTTAAGTAAAGAAACGCCTACTTTTCCATACCAACCAAATGAGTGCTTTAATAACCAATATAGCATTCATATGAGTTGCATAAAATTGATTTTAATACTTATTTGAGTGTTATAATGGAAACCCAACGATGGACCAGCAGTAACATGACTGACTACAAATTGTTCAGTTAGTCTGGGTGAGTACTCAAATAGATTGAAGAATATGGTTTCAAAACTACCCATAGGTAGGTTCAGCTATCGTTTCATGGTTTGGTGAGCTGTGCAATGTTTCACGATAACATGGAAATTAATTGTTTTCTGACCAAGTTTCGAAAGCATCATGATTGATACCCGTTTTGGATGCATTAATAAAAAAATATTAAGAAAAATTCATCATTTTGGGCATTTAAACATATAGACCTAAAACATGCGGTATCAAAGTTTTACCATAAAGTATAGACCCTAAGTTGAATGTAAAAATATAAAATGGATGGGTTTCATCGAATTTCTTTCCGATATACCGGTATTTTCGATGTTACCTATAAAAATGCACTTTTTCATAAAACGCGTCAGGGCCACCCCTAAACGTCATTTCCCAGAGTTGTCGTAGAACAATTTTCTTTTGTTTTACCCTAAGCTTTCATTTGAAAGTTGAGCCCCCAAAATCCCAGACTTTGTCCAATTTTGGGACACCCTACCCAATATGTGAAAAGGAACAGGTTTAATTCGAATAAAATAATTACCTTTTTCTAGATTCAAAGATATTTTGAAACGCGTTCTACATCGCCCAGTTTTTCATACCCCCTCGAATACAACCGAAACGCGAATATGAAATCACATGTCATGTATGCATAACTATATGAATGAACAAAAATTTTTGATTACCATCTTAGAATTAGGAATTCATAATGCAGCATTATAAATCCTTCAATATATCGCAAAATGCACTAATGAATTCATGAATCTGCATTATGAATTAGATAAGATGCTTCTTTAAAAAAATACGGAATTAACAAGGCGTGGTTATGACCGGCAAATACTACTTCTGCTATTCATAAGGTAAGTCTATGGATTAATTCATGTCTAGCGTACAGCGTTTATAATGCTTCATTGTAATTTCATAAATGTGTCTTAAGAAAACGTTATGTTTTGTATTTACCATGAAAATTTATTTCATAATGAGTCCTCTTGAATTTTAAATCCAAAACTTATTGCAAATTTTCAAAACGCAGAATTATGATATTCGATCGCCAATTTGCGAGAGTGTATCAAAGCATTCACCGCCAGAATTCACCACGTGGCGGCCAAATTTTCAAAAATATCAAAGTAGTTTTTTATTGACGACTGTCTTTTCGTTGCGATTAAAAATAAGCGGAGGAGTATTTTTTTATGAGCGGTGCAATACTTTCTATTATTGTTATTATCGTTAAGGTGATTATAGAATGAAGCCCGTGGTGAATTTCAAATTCACCACACGTTTATCTACATACATTTCCAAAACCCCAAATCTGGCGTAATAGTTTTCGTACAGTGCCGAAACTCAAATTATGATTGTTCAGCATAACTAAGCAAACGATCTACCATTATTTCAGCCCCATACGCGTTCTTGTTCTTTTATCTCGTGCTCTTGAAAAACATATTGGAAAAGCACTTGGTTTACAAAATGGCCGATTTCTGGCTTCATTCTATAATCACCTTAAATTAGAAGATTTGCTTAGGGGGCGCATATTGACCGTTGTTCCCCTACTGAACATCCCACCGTGACCGGTTCACTGGGAACGATTCTAAGTATGCAACGTAACATACTTAATTTTTCTCAACATAAAATGCAGAAAAGCTCTGGCAAATAGGTAATGTATTTTTCTTCCTTTGTAGTTCTCCCCTGGAATCGTTTTGAGACAAGAATTACTTTTGGAATAGCTCTAGGAATTGACATTTCCCGTCAAAAATTGTATCTCGTTTGATTGTCTCAGTCGATTTTTTGGCTAATTTAAAGTCAAAGAACCCATATTTGTTTATACCTTTAACTATTTTTAGAATCGAAAACAAAAACCGAAAAAGTGCTGCACGTGTGAACCGGCATGAAAAATCACCCGATGTTTGTTCAAAATCGGGCCAATCTTGAAAAACTGCACTTTTTTGATTCTTGTTTTAAATTTAAAAAATATGGGTTCTTTGGAAAAGTTTTGGAAAGACCTTAATTAATCAAAGAGTCCAATGAGCGAATACAATTTTTTTGACGGGAAATGTCAATTGTTACAACATGTACTCGACAGACATTTCCTTGGAACCTTTTTTCTTAAAAAATTAACCTATTGTTAAACTGATTCTAAAGCAATTTAGTGGGCTTCGTGGTCGTGCGGTTAGCGACGTCAATCGTCTAGATGCATGTGCTATGGAGTGTGGGTTCGATTCCCGCCCCGGTAAAGGGGAAAACTTTTCGTAAAGCGAAAAGTTCTCCACTGGTCCATTGGGTGTTGTGTGAATGGTCCTGTCCGTTATCTCATGCTAGATGTTAAATGTTCAGTCTGTGCAACCTTTGGTTGAAGATGGTGATTCTGTCTTTTTTTACAAATTTTTTTTTTTGATTTCTTGTGGAAATTGTCTTCAGAAATACCTAAATCTTTTAGAACTTCTTTGTTCGGATTTCAAGCATGGCTGTTTCTGCCCAAGTTTCCACCACCGGCGTTCAAAGAGATGTTTCTTTAAAAAGTAGCTGATAATTAACTCAAAGAATTCTAGATAACATCTGCAGAAATTCCCGAAAAAGTTTCCGCTAGAGCTCCTGAAGAAATTTAAGCACCCTGGAGGTCTTTTCCAAGGGGATTCCCGGATGAATTTATGTAAGAATTCCTTATGAAATTTGTCAAAGAGATTTACTTTGATTCACATAGAATTTTCAACACAATACCCGTTTTCGGAGCAGTTTACGCTGAGGGAGATTTGCAAGATTTGCAAGATTTTCCAGTGAAATTTTTTGTAGGAATTTCAGCATTAATTCCTGTAGGAAGTTTCAATTGAACTCCTAGAATCCCTAGAGAAATTTAATGTAGAAGTTGCAGGAAAGGCATTCAACTTTTGCTGCTGCATTCCAAATCAATTTCTTCTTACCCGTACTTCGGTGTGATATGCACAAATGAAGAAGCCAATTTTTGCGTTGATCAATGGTAGCCAACCACGCCTTGCATCAACCTTCTGAAACCACTCAACTGCTCTTGCATCCATTGCATTAACGATGAAACACTCTGCGATCCTTTCTCAAACGATTTCATGCGATGAGGGGCCATTGGATATGTTTCTGGAAATTCCAGGTCATATGCTCTCCGCAAGATGCACATTTAAAATCCAGTAGCTGTCCACCGTGTTATTTTTTTTTTCGAGCATTCTTCGTTGCCTTTTTCGATTGGAGTTTTACAACCGAAGTGGTTGTTAAGTGTGGAATAATTGTGTGGCGTTTGGTCACGTCAATCGTGGACGGTGTCAGAGGTATTGTCGGTCTCCGAAGGCACCATTATAACCACCTACCCGTTTTTAGTTATTAAAAATACGTAAACTGAAGAAACGCGAAATTCCAGTCTAGCTAGCTGGGACTCACCAATCGGCATTCAAATTGTATCATAGTGCGATCCATTGACAAGTGCAGTCAATCTAAGCCAAATAAGTTAAGCAAGAGTGCAACAAACCCATAAATTTACATTAACGATGACGTTGCTCGGAAGCTTTTTTTCTAGTGATGTAAAACTCCAAAACGCTACCTTGTTATGTGATACCACCTCAATATGCCCAAAGCACAAGCACTGACTGACACTTATAATTTCTCAGCACGGCTTACACATGTTAAGCCCTTCGTGCAGATGCTACCAACTTTTCACAAGTCACCAAATTACAGCCAAGAAGACATATGCAGCCGCTCCATGCAACGACTCCATTCGTCATCAACGGTGAGAAGAGTCAAAGTCTAATGCTTGCAAGCAACACCTGTCTGGAGATGACGACGGCTCACGCACGCACTGAATGTTTCTGAGCCTAAACCCAGCGGCATGCAAGCTTCGTGTTCACAAACGAGCACACCCATTCAAATCACCCCAGCGATACCGGTAGACACCTAAATCGGGTAGTCGCCGGCGTCAAACAGAGATTCATAAACAGCCAACAGATCATCTTTTATATCCACTATCTTGCTGCAGTAGCAGCAACTGCGAATTCGTGAGTGCAACACTCGCTTATTGTTCCAAACGCGCGAGCTTACCAAATCCGAACCGGCGATGATGCGATGATGACTGTCTGGCTCAGTACGGTTGCATTGCACTCTAACTTACGGGGTGTCAGAAGCAGCATAACCGCTCTCATAATGAGTCATTTTTGGGGATCTAACCATGGCGATCACACTTACCTTCTTGGTATGACTGTATGTAATTCGTAATTTATGGGAGAGAGATGATGTTCACAAGTGGCATCAAGCTGAGCTGCAAATGATGGAACGTAACACAGAATTAACAATTACATTTGTACATGTATTGCATTTAATTTAATCGTTTGTTTGCTAGTGAGGTATATTTGGTTGGTATCCCGGTGCGGCTTGTCCTACAATTCAGGCACAGGTTTGGAGTCAATTGAAAATTTTCGTGTTTTCTCGATGATTTATGATATAACTACTGGTTTTACCGTTTAAGAGGTGTGTGCTAAAGCGATATAGCATTTTGGCGAAATAGTCTTCCTACCTACGACATGTATCACAAGCTTTGTCTATTACAATTACGTCTATTACATTGACTATTACAAGTTTTTAAAATACAACACGGATGTTTCATCACAAGTTTTGTTATCGCATACTTTCTACGAAAACGATTTTTTTATGAATACTTGACAGAAAGCACCATGTCATGGATTCCATTTGTTGGAGACTGCAGAAAATGTGCCTCCTTTTCTCAAGGTGCACCATGAGATCCGTTCTGATCTCTGTTGTCCGGGTTTTTTGCAGACCATGTCAGGAATTGAACTGTGTCCCGATAGACTTTGAACCGGTGACGGCTTGAGTGCTATTTTCTAACTACGCCGGTTTCAATGTTATTTCCTTATTATGTAATCACCTAACTGATATAAAGTTTGCAGTCAATCTCCACTTTGTAACGTGACGAGAAAGTGTTTTCAAATAGTGTTTTCAAGTAACGATATCATTTGTTGTTTGTTTTAATTAATATTCATTTTTACGGTGACTCTATGAACCCTTTATTTTATTTCTTTCAAATGATCGTCTAGACAATTTTAATTTTTGATTATCTTTTTAAACACTATAGGAAATCCCATTGGATTTTCCAGACATTCTGTATAAATTTTGAAAATTCCTTCGAGACTTCCAAAGAATCACTGAATTCTAGGAATTCTGAAAAATTATTGTTTTGGTTCTGGAGAATATCGAAAATCTCGGGAAATTCAGAACTTCTTGGGAAGTTTTTGGAGAATCGTTTCAGGAATTCTGCAGAACTCCTCCAGGAATTTCTCCAAGAGCCCCTCCATGATCTTGTTCGATAAATCCTGATATTTTTTCCAGGAACTTTTTCATGACATCTACGAGAAGCTCAATCATGTTTTTCCGAGAATTGATTAAAGAATTTCTTTACAATTTTCTTAAAAAAATCCTCCAGAAATTCCTCATAGAAGTTCTTCATCAATTACATCAATAATTCGACCAGGAGGAAGTCTTTTTGTTGTAATTGCTAGTAAAGATACTCAGGAAAATCATGCATTGTGCCTTCCATATCTTGGCGACTGTGATCGAATCATATTACGGTGTTAGATTTTTTTGAACTTCTCTTAGCAGCTCAGCATGATCGAATAAGTCTTATGACATATGAAGGCAAACAAAAATGTGAAAAGGTATACAAACCTCGCAGTTAGTATAAACTGTGGAAGTGCTTGATGAACATGTTTCCAGGAATTATGCGGAATTTCTCATTCAGATATTCATTCATTCCTCAGTACTCCTGAGGAAATCTTCCAGATAAGAAATTCTTGAAGAAAGAACTATCCAGTAGTTCCGATAAAGAAATTCTCCACGAAAATCGAGAAATGGATTTCAACTGGATTCGTGTTGGTAATGGTATTTTGGTTTTCAGAATCTTAAAAATATTGATAGAACCATTGTTAACGTTTCAATCCGAAAATCTTACTATTATTAAAGACACGAAGAAAAAACGAGCCTTTTGATAGGAGGCTTCCGAGCCTCTTGAAAGGAGGCTTCCGAGCCTCTTGAAAGGAGGCTTCCGAGCCTCTTGAAAGGAGGCTTCCGAGCCTCTTGAAAGGAGGCTTCCGAGCCTCTTGAAAGGAGGCTTCCGAGCCTCTTGAAAGGAGGCTGTTGAGCCTGTTGAAAGGAGGCTGCCAAGCCTCTTGAAAGGAGGTTGCCGAGCCTCTTGAAAGGAGGCTGCTGAGCCTCTTGAAAGGAGGCTGCCGAGGCCTCTTGAAAGGAGGCTGCCGAGAGTATTGAAGGGAGGCGGCTGGGCCTCTTGAAGGAGGCTGCTGAGCCTCTTGAAAGGAGGCTGCCAGGCCTCTTGAAAGGAGGCTGCTGAGCCTCTTGAAAGGAGGCTGCCAGGCCTCTTGAAAGGAGGCTTCCTGAGCCTCTTGAAAGGAGGCTTCTGAGCCTCTTGAAAGGAGGCTTCTGAGCCTCTTGAAAGGGAGGCTTCCAGGCCTCTTGAAAGGAGGCTTCCTGAGCCTCTTGAAAGGAGGCTTCCTGAACCTCTTGAAAGGAGGCTTCCGACCCTTTTGAAAGGAGGCTTCCGTGCCTCTTAAAGGAGGCTTCAAGCCTCTTGAAAGGAGACTCTGAGGCCTCTTGAAAGGAGACTTCTGAGCCTCTTGAAAGGAGGCATCTGAGCCTCTTGAAAGGAGACTTGAGCCTCTTGAAAGGAGGCTTCTGAGCCTCTTGAAAGGAGGCTTCTGAGCCTCTTGAAAGGAGGGCTGAGCCTCTTGAAAGGAGGCTTCTGAGCCTCTTGAAAGGAGGCTTCTGAGCCTCTTGAAGGGAGGCTTGAGCCTCTTGAAAGGAGGCTTCTGAGCCTCTTGAAAGGAGGCTTGAGCCTCTTGAAAGGAGGCTCTGAGGCCTCTTGAAAGGAGGCTTCTGAGCCTCTTGAAAGGAGGCCTGAGCCTCTTGAAAGGAGGCTTCTGAGCCTCTTGAAAGGAGGCTTCTGAGCCTCTTGAAAGGAGGCTTCTGAGCCTCTTGAAAGGAGGCTCTGAGCCTCTTGAAAGGAGGCTTGAGGAGGCTGAGCCTCTTGAAAGGAGGCTTCTGAGCCTCTTGAAAGGAGGCCTGAGGCCTCTTAAAGGAGGCCTGGAGCCTCTTGAAAGGAGACTTCTGAGCCTCTTGAAAGGAGGCATCTGAGCCTCTTGAAAGGAGCCTTCTGAGCCTCTTGAAAGGAGGCTTCCGGGCCTCTTGAAAGGAGGCTTCCGGGCCTCTTGAAAGGAGGCTTCCGGGCCTCTTGAAAGGAGGCTTCCGGGCCTCTTGAAAGGAGGCTTCCGGGCCTCTTGAAAGGAGGCTTCCGGGCCTCTTGAAAGAAAGTTTCCGGGCCTCTTGAAAGAAAGTTTCCGGGTCTCTTGAAAGGAGGCTTCCAGGCCTCTTGAAAGGAGGCTTCCAGGCCTCTTGAAAGGAGGCTTCCGGGCCTCTTGAAAGGAGGCTTCCGGGCCTCTTGAAAGGAGGCTTCCAGGCCTCTTGAAAGGAGGCTTCCAGGCCTCTTGAAAGGAGGCTTCCAGGCCTCTTGAAAGGAGGCTTCCAGGCCTCTTGAAAGGAGGCTTCCAGGCCTCTTGAAAGGAGGCTTCCAGGCCTCTTGAAAGGAGGCTTCCAGGCCTCTTGAAAGGAGGCTTCCAGGCCTCTTGAAAGGAGGCTTCCAGGCCTCTTGAAAGGAGGCTTCCAGGCCTCTTGAAAGGAGGCTTCCAGGCCTCTTGAAAGGAGGCTTCCAGGCCTCTTGAAAGGAGGCTTCCAGGCCTCTTGAAAGGAGGCTTCCAGGCCTCTTGAAAGGAGGCTTCCAGGCCTCTTGAAAGGAGGCTTCTGGGCCTCTTGAAAGGAGGCTTCCGGGCCTCTTGAAAGGAGGCTTCCGGGCCTCTTGAAAGGAGGCTTTCTGGCATCTTGAAAGGAGGTCTCCGGGCCTCTTGAAAGGGGGCTTTCGGGCCTCTTGCAATGAGGCTTCCGGGCCTCTTGCAAGAAGGCTTCTGGGTCTCTTGAAAGGAGGCTTCCGGGTCTCTTGAAAGGAGGTTTCTGGCCCTCTTGAAAGAAGGCATCCGGCCCTCTTGAAAGGAGGCATCCGGGCCTCTTGAAAGGAGGCTTCGGGCCTCTTTAAAGGAGGCTTCAAGCCTCTT
This sequence comes from Armigeres subalbatus, assembly GCF_024139115.2. Taxonomy (NCBI): domain Eukaryota; kingdom Metazoa; phylum Arthropoda; class Insecta; order Diptera; family Culicidae; genus Armigeres; species Armigeres subalbatus. The sequence goes on from NW_026943034.1 coordinate 604,957, forward strand.
GAAAGGAGGCTTCAAGCCTCTTGAAAGGAGGCTTCCGGGCCCTCTTGAAAGGAGGCCTGGGGCTCTTGAAAGGAGACTTCCGGGCCTCTTGAAAGGAGGCTTGGGCCTCTTGAAAGGAGGCTTGGGCCTCTTGAAAGGAGGCTTGGGCCTCTTGAAAGGAGGCTTCCGGGCCTCTTGAAAGGAGGCTTCCGGGCCTCTTGAAAGGAGGCTTCCGGGCCTCTTGAAAGGAGGCCTCCCGGCCTCCTGAAAGGAGCCTTCCGGGCCCCTTGAAAGGAGGCTTGGGCCTCTTGAAAGGAGGCTTGGGCCTCTTGAAAGGAGGCTTGGCCTCTTGAAAGGAGGCTTCCGGGCCTCTTGAAAGGAGGCCTGGGCCTCTTGAAAGGAGGCTTGGGCCTCTTGAAAGGAGGCTTCCGGGCCTCTTGAAAGGAGGCTTCCGGGCCTCTTGAAAGGAGGCTTCTGGGCCTCTTGAAAGGAGGCTTCCGGGCCTCTTGAAAGGAGGCTTCCGGGCCTCTTGAAAGGAGGCTGCCGAGCCTCTTGAAAGGAGGGGTCCTAACCTCTTGAAAGGAGGCTTCCGAGCTTCCTCATGGAGGCTTCCGAGCCTCTTGAAAGGAGGCTTCCGAGCCTCTTGAAAGGAGGCTTCCGGGCCTCTTGAAAGGAGGCTTCCGGGCCTCTTGAAAGGAGGCTTCCGGGCCTCTTGAAAGGAGGGTACGGGGCCTCTTGAAAGGAGGCTTCCGGGCCTCTTGAAAGGAGGCTTCCGGGCCTCTTGAAAGGAGGCTTCCGGGCCTCTTGAAAGGAGGCTTCCGGGCCTCTTGAAAGGAGGCTTCCGGGCCTCTTGAAAGGAGGCTTCCGGGCCTCTTGAAAGGAGGCTTCCGGGCCTCTTGAAAGGAGGCTTCAGGCCTCTTGAAAGGAGGCTTCGGGCCTCTTGAAAGGAGGCTTCCGGGCCTCTTGAAAGGAGGCTTCCGGGCCTCTTGAAAGGAGGCTTCCGGGCCTCTTGAAAGGAGGCTTCCGGGCCTCTTGAAAGGAGGCTTCGGGCCCTCTTGAAAGGAGGCTTCGGGCATCTTGAAAGGAGGCTTCCGGGCCTGTGGAAGGGTGGCTTCCGGGCCTCTTGAAAGGAGGGTTGGGCCTCTTGAAAGGAGGCTTCCGGGCCTCTTGAAAGGAGGCTTCCGGGCCTCTTGAAAGGAGGCTTCCGGGCCTCTTGAAAGGAGGCTTCCGGGCCTCTTGAAAGGAGGCTTCCGGGCCTCTTGAAAGGAGGCTTCGGGCCTCTTGAAAGGAGGCTTCCGAGCCTCTTGAAAAGAGGCTTCAGGGCCTCTTGAAAGGAGGCTTCTGGGCCTCTTGAAAGGAGGCTTCTGGGTCTCTTGAAAGAAGGCTTCGGGCCTCTTGAAAGGAGGCTGCCGAGCCTCTTGAAAGGAGGGTTCCTAACCTCTTGAAAGGAGGCTTCTGAGCTTCCTCATGGAGGCTTCTGAGCCTCTTGAAAGGAGGCTTCCTGGCCTCTTGAAAGGAGGCTTCGGGCCTCTTGAAAGGAGGCTTCCGGGCCTCTTGAAAGGAGGCTTGGGCCTTTGAAAGGAGGCTTCCGGGCCTCTTGAAAGGAGGCTTCCGGGCCTCTTGAAAGGAGGCTTCCGGGCCTCTTGAAAGGAGGCTTCTGGGCCTCTTGATAGGAGGCTTCTGGGCCTCTTGAAAGGAGGCTTCCGGGCCTCTTGAAAGGAGGCTTCCGGGCCTCTTGAAAGGAGGCTTCCGGGCCTCTTGAAAGGAGGCTTCCGGGCCTCTTGAAAGGAGGCTTCCGGGCCTCTTGAAAGGAGGCTTCCGGGCCTCTTGAAAGGAGGCTTCCGGGCCTCTTGAAAGGAGGCTTCCGGGCCTCTTGAAAGGAGGCTTCCGGGCCTCTTGAAAGGAGGCTTCCGAACTTCGCGAAAGAAGGCTTCCGAACTTTACAAAAGGAGTTCTCTGAGCTGTTTAAAACAAGCCCAATGAGAAACGTAGAAGGATGCTACAAATCCTCTTGCAACAAAGCAACTGAGGTTTTTGAAAAAAATGCCTTCATGTCTCTCCTCCATTCCGACCGTAGACCCTTATATTCATATTCTTAACAGTATTCAACATTTTGTTTCCATCATAATTTAAAATTTCATTCGACGTTTTGTATTCTTCTTTTTCTATGGCTCTACATTCCAACTGGAACTTGGTTTGCTTTTCCTGCCAACTTCACGACAGTGTCTTAGCCGGCCACGATGTTTTTTTTCCGGATCGTGCTTCCATTGAATCGAAAACAACTGAAATACGTAGTAAATCTCCGGTCCTGACTTAATTTCTTGAACAATCATCCCCCTTTTCTGCATTTGTTTTCCATCTTGAATTAGTTGGAGAAGAGCTTTAAATCCGGGGAGGACTAAAGTCAGTTTACATCAATCATCCGATTACGAACTGTTTTATAACGTTATCGCGGAAGAAATTCAAATCTATATGAGCTAATTTATCATCTAAGAGATTTTTGTTTTCATCGTTAATCAACAATAAATAGTTCACATAACAGGGATCACTGATTATATTGAGCTACAGATCGCTTGTTCCTGCAATCAATGTGGAACAATGAGGCAATTTGTTGATTAATGTCTGTTCAAAGAATAATTATGCAATTTTTTTTTGTCTCTTCATGATCCCACTTTCCGTCAAAGACTACCGAACATGAACAATCACCCGTTCCTCTATGAGCACATAATTAATTCGATTCGCTTAAATCTAACTTCTCCGCAGGTCCAACCGGCGCTGGAAGGCAGCACCAAGTTTGGCAGCGCCTGGGACTGCATCGGATTCACCACGGTCCCAATCTGGTCCGGTTTGTTCGTGACATCGTTCATGGCCATCGGGTTGGCACTGGCCATCTGCGCCATACTGGACATCAAGCCCCCGAACCGGTTCGAATCCCGCACCGGCAAGCAGCTCACGTTTACCGTGCAAGAGTAAGGCCCCCTCCGGCGTCCGGTCATAGTTACAAGAAATCCAACAAGCACTTATGACCCGCATGAACAACCTTTTGCACTCATCCAATGCGAAGAAAATATAGTAGTCGATAGTCATTAGAGCCGAGAGTTGATCACCTGGACGAACTAGGAGAGAGATTACATCTGCGACTCTGGACCTCGATCCGACGACACAACAACTAGAAAATACTGCTACCAATCGCTGCGTGAAGAGATTAATAAATAGAAAACAAACCCCTCTTTAGTTGTGCCACCATCGTTGGGATTGATTAACCGGGGAAACTATCTTACGCTTTTTCAGTTAGTCAATGCAAATAGCTATGCAAAGTGCGTTACGTGCTAATCTAAGTTCATTAGAGTGGAACAGGTTTACGATTTCGTATTTTTAAACAATTTACATTTTATCTTGTTCAATGTACTATATATTTGACGTAAATCGACCGTATTTCAGCAATGTTTAAGAAGTACCATCATTGTCACAATAGAAATAAATGAAATTATGAAGCGTAAGCATCTTTCCGAACATTCGGGAAAATCTAAGGAAATTTTGACGTTATTGAGTTGATTGTCTAAACGTCTCCGAAATCAATTGGTTTGGAAGTCTATGATCAACTGAAGAAGCATGTAATCTCTTCTTCAATATGTCACCACTACCTATAAAGCACAATTTTTTTCTTCGAGTTGAATAATCCAATAAGTTTTTGTTTAGTTCCACAAATTCCGAGATATTTTTAGCAATTCAAAATTATAATTCAAAGCCTGGGAATGATTAAGAATATCTTCCTGGATACCTGGACGATGCTAAGGAGGCCAACATTCCCATTGGCATAATAATCTGTATGTAGTAGTCGTCCGAAATTTAGGAATTCTTCGAAATCCTTGAATTCACGAATAATCCGTTTAAAAAAAATCTAATAGAGAAAATAAATGTTGAAAGCTGTTTGGCTGTGCAACTTTGGGTAAAGTGAATCTTTCTGATTCGAACTATTCCCAACATGTTTTCCTGTTCCACCCTAGTCACCTATTCATTTGACATCGCTCGGATGCACCGCACGGGGGTAATCGTTTGCCGAATGACAGTATTTTATATCATGATTTTACACACCACTTGTACTTGTGCTTACGGGAAAAACTAAATGTGCGAAGCTCATTTGCATCAAGCCTGCGGTACTCTAATGACGGACCGCGCCGCTGGTTTGCAGTATGTTGAACATACCGACCGGTCACTACCGCTGCTGGATGGTGAAACTTAATCGATACTAAAGTTCAACGGTTTATTAGTACTATTCAGTGCTGTCATGGTGGTTACTCCAAGTTACTCACTGAGTAACCAGCTCTCGGGACCAAAAAAAAATTTTTTTTTGGCTTACTTTTCACCGAAAAGAAAAATAAACTCTCATCTGAAAAATTTTCCGCTCTCTAAGATCGCTTTTACTGCTCCTACCATTCTGAAATCGTTCCCTCTTATATTCCTATTCGGGATTCCCGCTCCCCTAGAACGTATTATTCGAACATTTTGCACCCCCGTAGATTTTGAAATATGTCCTCTGCAGGATCTCCGCCCTCCTATACGAATCCCTCTAACTGATTTGCGCCTCCTTAGATTAAAAAAAAAGTCCTCTACGGGATTTCCGCCCCCTAGAACGTATTATTAGAACTTTTTTGCGTTCCCGTAGAATTTATTTATTTATTTATTTCCGCCCTCCTATACGTATTTCTCTAACTTTTTTGCGTATTCAAAATACGTCCTCT